>NW_027137944.1:212056-295414 GCF_003813185.1 Lentinus tigrinus ALCF2SS1-7
GTCGTAAGTTCGATTCCCGGTCCATCTACCGCTTTCTTTTCCTCGAGTGCTGCAGGTCTCGGCACGAGATTACTCTGCCTCCAGCTGCAGCCTATTCTATTCGCAGAAATGAATTGTCTGGATTGTTGTATAATTCTATACCAGATGTACAGGAAAACCATCGTCAATCCTTTTGACCGCTCACACAGCTTGCGGCGTCCAGGATTGTACCCGTCGCGCCCGCGCCCACCGAGCGACCCTGACCGACGGTGCCGACAGCTGTGGTGTTCCCTATCTCTTCTGTCCCAACTCGGGGCTTCATGCTACTCCTATTCCTGAGGATTGGGAGCTTGCTGCTCCGAGAACTTGACAGTGAGTGCGATGCGCTTTGATATCCTCATCCGTGTTTTTCGACCTGATGCTCATCCCGTGTTCGGACAGCGCCCAGTCTTCAAGTTCTGATTCACGCGCAGAGAAGCCGCTTCATTTGACGCTCTGATGCTCTCGCATAGGCCTCGGGGCTCATTTTGCGGTCTATTAGTATGGGCAGAGACCTGCGTGTCACTTCTGCCTTTCCTCTGGTGTGCCCTGGTGCAACATACCTAGCAGGTCCCGGATCTGAGTGAGCAGAAAGGCCATACGAAGTCAGGGTCTGATATTCTACCTGTGAACTACGCTGACTCGATTATCACAGGTCTCCGCCCATTGCGTCTGGACGCCTAAGATGGTTCGCGCCACAGCCAGTACTCCCGACAGCGATGTCATCGTAGACGACTCGCGGAAGGACCTCATTCGGTACTCGAGCACCGTTTCAGCGCAGCAACCATGGACATGGAGTCAAGTCGCTTCGAATCTCGACTACTACAACAGCTCTTGGGCTTGGGCATGGAACAGTAGCGACAGCATCCTCTTTGAGTTTGAAGGTATGCAGGTTTCCATCTGACCAAGACATGATTGCATCGATTTTCGTTCGCATGACATGATTATTGGCCAGGCACCCGCGTCGCGGTCTACGGCTTCCATCTTTCGTCTATTATACCAGATGCCGACAGCCCGACTATAGCCTCATACACCATCGACTCTGACACCGTCCAGCGGACTACGTACAGCCCTCCCCCCAACGACGTCGAGAACCACTTCCACCAGCTGTACTTCCAATCCGACTTGCTGCCATTCGGCAAACATACCCTCCGGATCGACATCGTCGACCCAGGGACCGAGGGATTCGGCCTCGACTGGATTGAGTACAACACTACGTCTCCTCAGGAGGCGACATCTGTGGCGTCTCCGTTACCCTCTGCACCTTCAACGTCGGTACTCAGCTTTCCATACGTGTCCTCCACTCAATATCCCGGTCCGTTCGTTACACCGTCGGTACCCAATGGCGCTAGTGCCAGATCGACCTTCCCTGCGGCCATTGTTGCGGGCGTAGCTGCGGGAGCCTTCGTCCTCATCGGAATCGGGTTCTTATACTTCTTCACTAGACGTAGAGAACAAAGGCGCAGACCCGTAGTTCTGTCGGGCGCCGATGATACCTGTGAGATGCTTCCATCACTTGTCACGGATTCACATCATCTTACCTTTGCTATCTCTAGCATCCGAACAGTATCCGACCCGTTGTAGGACGTTGAGGCACGCGATGTTCGAGAGGAAGCAAGCATGACGAGCGCACCGTCTACGCCAATGACTATCAGCACATCCAACACCAATCCTAGGCAATCGGACTTCTTCGCGCGCAAGAGCTCGGCGACATATACTTCTTGCATCTCTGGAACCACGCCCATCTCGAGGAACAGCACGGTCGCGTCTACATCCGCTGGGAGACCGCTTCCGCCTGTACCTGGAGAGGGCTCTCAGCGTGATTCTGCGCCGCTGGAAGGAGATACAAGAGAAGAAGACGATGACGGGGAGATGCTGCCTGCATATGCACCATGATGAGCTCACAAGGCTAATGGCAGGATTCCTTGGGAAACGTGATCCTGACTATGAAGCTCTCCACCTATTGTCGAGTTGCAACTATCGCGCTGCCGCGATTTCCTAGTAGTATACCTCAGTATAGTACATCCCTGTCAGGATATAGTATCAATAATCATCATCGATCGATATTATACACAGTTTCAATAAGCGATCTTTGATTGATACATATATGTTTGAGTGATTGCGGCAGAGAAAGTTGCAAGTAGTACTTCAAGCAGTTCAGTCAGTGGATAAACCGGGACCATGGAAGCGCGAGATCACGTGACGATCTCAACTCGCGTTCGCGTCATCGCGTCGTATCGCTACTCCCTGTTCTTCCTCTGACCTGCACCGGAAACTGGTGGCATAAGCTACCGCCGTTTCAATTCTGCGAGCTTTGCCTCAATTCGCGAGCCACCGCTCCCCTACTCATCCAGCGGACAACCAGCGACATCAAGAACCGGTCAGTACTCGTGGCAGCCTGAGCCGTAGGCGCAGCCAGCGGCGATCCTGGTAGTCTGAACGCTTCTGCTCCACCTGAGTGGAAGACACAATCTCTCTACTCGTACAAACAATATCCACCTACGCCGGAGGCCGTGTATACTCGCCACGAGGACGAAGCGAACGACCCCGTTGGACGCCTCAAAGGACCACTCGGCTTCGACCTCGAATGGCCTGTCGTCTTTCGCCATGGCCGGAAGCCGGTGGGGCGTCGCACGGCTCTGGTACAGATATGCGACTCGCGGATGATTCCACTAGTGCAAGCGAGTATAATGAGCAGTACGTCCTCGCATCCTATACATACAATCAGTTGGTCATGGGGCGTAAGGGGGGAGCATCTCGTCATCCATGAGATCGTCGTAACCCTGTGGTAGCTCTTCTGAGTCCTCTCCCTCCTGACCAGGAATGGGAACCACGTTTGCGACGGTGAAATCATGCACTTCGGCCATCGCTCCCGTAGCATGCGCATCGCTTGCAGTAGCAGGACCAGGTGCGAGAAGTAGTCCATGGTCTTCGGAGTGTTGTCGCTGCTGTTCAGCCTCAGACGATAGATTTGCGGCTGCGGCTGCAGCGTCTATGGGGGACACATTGTAAGGTCCATCGGGTAGGAAGGTACTTATTGACACTTACCGTAGTGTCCTTTGGTTCCATATGAGAACTCTCCACCGAGGCGCTTCACTCGCCTGCCTTTCAGCCACCAGAAGAGAATCGCAACGATGAGAAACAGCAGTACACCCCCTCCCACTGCTCCTCCTATGACCGCGCTGATATGTGGGGACAGCGTTGGCCCGTTGTTCGCAGCATGGCTGGAGGTAGAAGATGTACTGGCGGGGGTGCCCCCGGTCGTAGACGGTATCTGCGTTTGATTATACTCCAGCAGCGTCAAATGGTATCGGGAGGTGTTCGATGCTTGGAGAACGGATATCGTTAGAGCGTGCAGACCTGGAGGCAGGTCATCCGTATGGAAGAACAAGACGTTGTCGGTACCATTCGGGGAGGATGTATGTGCACCTAATTCAGTCCCGTTTATGCTATACGAAGACTGAACTGGCACATCGCTCGTGCCGAGAGGGTCTTCGCGGCCATAAAGCGATATGTCCTTGCCTGTAATATGATGAAACGTCAATGCAACTGTGAAAACAGGGATGGGTTCGATCAGTTTCTTGCTGGAGCGTACCTTGGAATTGGAAGAACCCGGTCGAGTTTGGCTGCCAGGCATCCAAGCTATCCGAGCTCCCGGCTATGTTCAGTTTCCAATCTCCCGTCTTAGCGAAGTTGGACTGCAAGCTGATCAAATACGCATCGAGGCTAATGTTGGTAATGTCCGCCTCGGTCATGGCAATAATCTGCCGCCCAATTCGTCACCGCGGGACACAGCCTGAGGCGTACGGGGCATCGTACCTCGAATTGTCAGATGAGTGAGAACTATGGAGACACTATAAGAGAGGGGCGAGAAGGTAGGAAGAGAATATAAAGGAGTGCTCAACGTTGATCGTCTGGACAATTTCTGGACCGACATTACAAAAACGATCACTAGTTGAACAGAGGTTGTGCGCCCACGCGGAGCAGGCAGTGTTCAAGCTTGCGACTCCTCTCTTTCAAGTCAGGGACGCGCTTCTGTGAGTTCCGGCATTACGTAGCCTTCCTGAGAGACGGCGCACATGAGGTACTGTGGCTCACCGCCTCTGGCGTGCCGCCACAGAAGCCCCTTCATGCAGTCGGTCATGCCGGGCTAGCTCTACCAGCGTGGTCAAGGATTGTGTATACGACGGCTTTCTATCCTCACTGTAGATGAAGTTCACATCACCAAGCATATATGATTGTCCGGCATTGTACTGGGAGCGAGTATTGCCTGGCATTCACCGACCGCTCAAGGAGCATATACAGGAAGATTATCGGTGGCTGCGCCGCTGTCGGAAGCCAGCACAAGCCTTGACTTTCCCTTCGACATCACGGTTCCCTTGCCATCCTCACCAGCAGTGGCTGGCGGGCCGCTCGCGGAGGACGGTGCTTCCACAAGGATGCGCCGGTTGATGGACGAGTTGTTCCCATCTTCGAAACCAAGGAGACGAACCTCTGCTGAGCTCGAGACCTGTTCTCCCGCGGGCTCAGCAGCTGACGGCCCTCTTGCAGATGTCTCGACAGCGGTTGACTCGGCATGACTGGTATGTTCTAGACTCAGATCTAGTAATACAAACTGCATGAGCTATGAAGTACTGAGATGAAACATGTTGCGTAAATGTTTCTCACCGAGTGATCTAGTCAGCGGATCCTTCCCGTTAACTTCTGCGCTGGCTATGACTATTCTAGAGTAGCGTCGCCATCTCCATAGCGCCGCGCCCAAGAACACAAACGAGAGAAAGCACAAAAAGCTTCCAATCCCATAAGCCACTAGGAGGCCTCGTGGTAACCTGGGGATAGGTGTTAACCTGGGAATGGCTGTTGTCTGGACCGTAGTAGCTGTGGTCGAAGTTGTGTTGTATTCCATCCAATCCAGCATGTAAGACAAACTTTCAGGGAAGGGAAGACTCTCTCCGCTGAAGTTAACGGACAGTTGGTGAGTTCCGAGTGGCAGCGGGTCGGAGAGGAACAGTAAACTGCTCGTTGGGTCATCAACATTGATTGGAGGGTATTTCTTTGTGTTCAATACCGCCGTTCCATTGATGGCATAAGTCGCATTGGGATATTGGTCAGGCTTGAGGTCGGAATCAAGCCACATGAAACCGTACACCGCAGCACGAGTGCCTAGGTTTGTTCTCAGCTGTAGCATATTCTCATAGAATCACGATGTCCGTGATGAGTCGCACCTTTGAAGGTCATAGTTGCAGTGCACCAGATTCTGTTATTGCATTGCGACACGGTGTTGTTATAGCCGAAGTACGTTGGCCATTGTCGTGGGGTCCAGTCACCCGCGTATACCATAGCGGCGTCTTGGTCATCCACCACTTCATCGGCTGGAAACGTGCAATTGGTTGCGGCGAACATGTGTCACTGTTCGAAGTGTCTGAAAAGGGCAACAAATGTCAGCCTGAGTAATTGATACGCAAGACCCACAGTGCGAGACATACACAACTACACCTTTGGTAGGGTATGGGAAAAGACACGAGAGCAGGAATATCGGAAGCCTTAAATGAAAGAGAGAGCCAGTCGAGTGGCCCTATATCATGATGGCCGCTGTGCACTGTGGGCGCACGACCGCCCAGGTCACCGCTCAAGCCTGAGGGACCTTGAGAACGCTGCACAGGGTGCTTTGATGCAATGATATAGAGAATCAGGGAGTGACATGTCCTACGTAAAGTCTAAGTATAAGTACTGGAGTTGCTAAGGTAACATCGAAAAAAATGCAAGAATCAGTCGGGCTAGTCGAACGACTGATAGGACGTATCGTACCTCGGTTACTTCGGGGTTTCTGAGACAGGAGACATGGACCTCAGCCCAGCCTTCTCGTCCATGCTTGAGTAGGGAACGGTGCGCCCGCCGCTAGACGATGCAGCTGGCGCTGCGGAGGAAGGCACGAGACCGCTAGCACATGCAGATGCTGCAGTACCAAGGGGACACTTGCGATCTCCCCCCTTGTAAGATAAAGGCATGGCAGGACCTTCTCCCGGTGGAGAGGTAACATCGAATGGTTCGATTACGGTTAACTGATCTTCTGCATAATGCATCTTGAGCGCAGGGTAAGCACACAGCAATATACCATACGTACCTTCACCTTCCTTTCTTCCGAGGATAGAGTGGTAGTCGAAGTGCCCTAAACGCCTTCTGAACAAGACCAGTGCAGATGCGCTAGCCAGTAGCGTCACGACCCAGATGAGTGCACAACCTGCTATAGCGCTGGTCGGGATGTACGAGGGCTGGTTCAATGCGGATGGTGTGGCAACATCCGATGTTGTGTTGTACCCAATGTAGTCGAGCAGATAGGGGGATTCCTCTGTGGCTTGAGTGACGGTAATAGTAAGAGTATGACTGTCGAAGGGCAAGGGTCCCGAGTGGAAGTACAACACTCCGTACTTTACGTCGGGTGAGGACACGAAGTTACTGGTAACACCGTCGAGGTCGTATGTGGATAGAGTGATGAGACCGTTAGGAGTCACGCCGCTAAGGGTCTCAGCTTGCGAGTCCTGGGCACCATAGACCACCACGCCGGTACCTGGATATACCAATACAGAGATAAGCAGCCGCGATGCCTCATACACAGTTTGAGGAGTGTCCTGACCTTCGAAGGTGAAAGTAAAGTTGAAACCTGGAGTATTCGCAGACACCAGCGTATTGTTGTAGATCAAGTATCCTTGACGGGGCCATGTATCCCAGTAGTACGTGGCATTTGGCACCCCGTATCTTATGAGATCGAGGTGTGTATCATCGATGACCACGTCGCACGGGATAGACACATTAGTAGGGCGGAGCATGATGTCCTATTAATGAATCATGATTATCGTGTCTTCATCCGGGAGGCAGATAGTCGCACTTACTATGGCGATGAACGCGTCAGGGTACCAGGGCAAGGGCTGACGACGCACATGTGTGGGCAGGTCGCCGCAGGAGAAGGTTTATAGGGTTGCCAAGTCATGCAGTAAGGGCTGTGCACTGTGAGTATATCAGTGTCCACCGCAACAACCTCTGTACACTGCTTCCTTATCCTGTGGCATGGGCGGCGTATGTGCATTTTGCCCCGGAGGGTGAGACGCGCGCACTGCTAACGTGCCATCCTCTCACCCGTCGTAACAGCTTCGGGCGGAGTGAAAGGGGAGAGAAGAAAGATATGCTCAGAGTAAGTGAGTAAAACTGAGTGGGCGTGCATTGGCAAGCTCAAGTACAAGTGGATCACGGTCGAGTCCCGAGCCGCAGGCGAGCGTCGTCGGTTTCGGAAAATCGGGCTGCATCAAGGCGCGCGGTCATGGGACTGAGTTCAAGCGGCAAGTCTTAGTCCGAGTGTCGTGTCGCATCATCCTCCTCCCTCCAGGTTCCCTTTGACGCGTTGGCAAGTACAAACCTCAGTTCGAACCTCTCTCTTCCCAAACTCATGGCGCTAACACAGATTCTCTCCAGTGATATCATGGTCACAAACGCATTGAAGGAAACAAAGCTCACTGCGACTCTTTGAGCTCGCCCTCAAAGGCCCGCCTGCAGTCCACCTATCTTCCCACTGCCGCATCTAGTAAGCCGAGGTCCAAAATTCTCGCCACACTCGACGCCGAGATCCCGAACGGAAGACGAGCGACATCGAGAACCAACCCGTGACAGCCGCGGCTGCAGCCAGTTGCGATGCCAGTACCGTGAACGCTCCTGCTCCACCCGAGCAGGAGAGGCTGTCTCTGTATTCGTATAAGCAGTATCCTCCCATTCCGGCCGTCGTGTACACTCGTCACGAGGATGAAGCGAACGACCTGGTCGAATGCCTTAAGGGACCACTTGGTTTCGACCCCGTCTCCTTCCGCCGTGGTCGCCGACGGAGCGACGCACAGCTCTGGTACAGATATGTGACTCGCGGCTGATCCTGCTGGTGCAAGTCAGCGCGATGAGTAGTGAGTGCGCACTCCTCCAAGTCTCGGCCGCACGCTATAGCTGATGGCATCCTGGCAGAGTTCCCGCAAAAAGTCAAGGTGAGACCCCACGCCCATTACTGTACCCTCTGCCTAACGAAAGTCCGCATGCAGGAAGTTATAGAGAACAAGGACGTGATCAAGCTCGGTGCCAACATCCGCAATAAGCATCCTCATCCCTCCGCTCCTGCATCAGCTCACCCCGCGTCGCCTTAGACGACGGCCAGAAGCTCTTCCGCGACTTCGGCCTCCTCCCCGCCGGACTCGTCGAGCTTGGTGCTCTCGCGCGACAAGCTTACCCGACGTTTTCGCAATCATTCAACCGGTCCATCGTCGCGCTCTCCAAAGTCGTCGAGCGGTACACCCACAAAACGCTCGACGTACGCACGAGCGACTGGGAGGCGAAGCTGTCGCAGCCGCAGATCACGTATGCGGCGAACGATGCCCACTGCGCTGGTTGTGTATAAAACCCTCATGGCGCTAGCGAAGGAGAACGAGAGGGGGATCAACTGGGCGGGAGGTGTACCAGAAGACCGCTGCCACTGTGGCTGCCACAGCCACGGCGACATTTCCTGTTGTTGCGACTGGTGGCGGCGCTGCAACGGACGACGGTGCGACCGCGCAAGCTGGATCATCCGCTCTCCCTGCGACTGCGTCGACATCTTCCACCACCGGCTCATCCGCCCCCAGGATAAATTCGTTCGCACGTCCGCTCGCTTACGCCAGCCAATTCGAGCCCCCGTCTACGACCGTGACCAGCCAAGGAAGCGCGGGTCGCCCTGGCTCCGCGAGCACGACGCTTAGCACAACTCAGACTCAGAACGGGCCACCGCGCCCACAGCACATACGCGCATACAAGATGTGGCACCAAAGCAAGATGCCCCTACGGGACATCTGCGCAGCATTGAGGAGCAAAGAGAACCCGCTCGCGGAGAGCACGGTGATGTGAGTGCTCCTCTACTCACGGTTTGTTGACAGTGCTGATGACTCGGACTTGCGTGCCAGTTCGTATGTGGTGCGGGCTCTGCAGGCGGGTCTCCCGTACGACCTGGAGCAACTCAAGGGATTTGTACAGCTCGAAAGGGGGTCATGGGTATGGCATCGAGATTGGATACTCGAACAAGACGGGTATAAGAAGTAGGGTAGCCGTGCCGGCTTCACTGCGAATGGCATCAGTCCAGGCTGGACTCGCACAGGACCTCAGGACTCGATCAATATCTATGTATATGTATAACACATCTAACGGCGATAGATGCTTGGACATGTGCTCAGGTACCACTGTCTTAGATATCAGGCTTCGTCGAGGGCTCCAACGGTGAGCTACGTGGCAATGATAGTTGTCTGGCTACACTCGTTCCAACACATCGCGTCTCTGTGCGTCCGCATGTGTGCAAAAGCTAGCGACGCGAACACGATATATTGCAGGACTACTACAGGGTGTCGGCGAAGCGACATCAAAGCTCCAGCTGCAGTATGACATCAGAAGAGCAGTTAGTTGGAATCACACTATCGCCGCGATCACACATAGTAACTCACCGGGAGGGCTACATGTCGCATTCCATATTGCGGCAACCGTACGATACGTGACCTTCACATATCTCACGCTCGAGCACCGAGTCTACACGTTGCTCGCGCACGACCAATACCGATACCACGTCAATGCAGATACGCGTGTACGTCCACTCACCTTTCGCTCGTCTCTCACTCTCTCTAGGTCATGGGGGATCTGCATACCAGGCCGAGAACCTAAGCAAAGGGTTTAGTGTGCGACATCGACTCGGAGGAGACACCGCCGCACGACGCCTTGTACAGTCGCTATTTGGAGAGGGCACTGAGTGAAGAGAGGAGTGCAGTTTCGAGAATTGAAGGATCGCCAGGATTGATGTGCAGGGGCTCGTCAAGTTGAAGTAATGACAGTATTTTGATTCCGTGTGATGACTCCGAACTCGTCAAGTTGTACATGAGCAAACAGCATCTCTGGTGGTCTGTGACTAAACGACCCCTCTCTTCTGCAAATGCACGTCATAGTTATCAGCTCTGAATCGCGGTTGCACCAGTAGAACCACCATACATACCTGCGTGTTGCGACGGTGAACGTCCGTTTCTGTCCCGGAACTGGGAGCTGGCCTCCGAGACAAGAGTGGGTGGGTATTCGTTGGACACATGATGGGCTGAACTCTCCGACCCTACGGGAGCATCGTCGACCGGAAAGCAGCATCGGTTCTAGCCTCCAGGTGGCTCTGCTCAACACCGTGGTGAACTCGACGGACGGGTGTAGCATGAGGAGGAAGTTCAATTAGTATTTGGGACTCAAGTCAGCCACTTACCAAGACGTCCGTCGCCGGGTCACCTCGCAATGGTCAGCGCGGGCGACGGTCAACTACTTCGTCCACTGTAGCCCACTAGCCACCAAGAAACCTGGAGTTGAAACCGATGAGATCGCAGTTTGAGTGCTCTTGAACATGCTATACTCACAAACACCCATCCCTGCCATGAGCCTCTTCCCCACAACCGAACCCGGCGCATGTACACGAGACCGGTTCAACGTGTATATCCCGACAACTCCGCTGTCCCGATGACGCAACACGCTAGGCAGTCTTGCCGACTCGAGTAGACGTCGATATCCTGTGGCTCGTAATTGTCGTATGTACCTCGCTCTTGTTGCGACGAGGACATGAGGAATGGAGGAATGAGCAGGCAGAAGAGATGATAACGGGAAGAAGACAAGCTGCGGGGCGGAGTGCGTCCCGAGCGCATGCTTCACAGGTCGTAAGTTCGATTCCCGGTCCATCTACCGCTTTCTTTTCCTCGAGTGCTGCAGGTCTCGGCACGAGATTACTCTGCCTCCAGCTGCAGCCTATTCTATTTGCAGAAATAAATTGTCTGGATTGTTGTATGATTCTATACCAGATGTACAGGAAAACCATCGTCAACCTGCGACTCACCGGTGCCAACACCAGAGGTTGCGAGCCTGCCTTCAAGGAGCTTGCTGCAAGCTCGACGCCGCCGATTGCTTGTTCTGCTGCAGAGCAGTGCATTTTCAGTGTATACACAAGATCTCGAAGATCGAGGTGGTCTCTGAGGTAGGCGAAACCGCCAAGCCCCGGGGCGCCGGCGAACGAGTGACCAAACGCGAACCGTCACAGTGACAAACGCGAACCGTCACATCTGCGCAGTCACTTGCCGCAGTCTCAGTTCGGAGTTCGGGCACCTTGCCATGACGTCGATCCAACCACGAGCTCATTCCTCGGACGATGCACAGACATATCTTGGGGCCTGTGTACTTCGAAAGCCCGAGTATTCAGACTCGGAATCAGGTCCTCAGCCTAGTCGCCTCGCATACAGAAAGTTGGTCTTGGCTTTTTCCCTCGCGCACGTTCAATGTAATCCATGGTATTGGATGTTGAAGATTCGATTACAGAGTACGTACCGCAGGCAGCAGGCTTCCCCAATATATTACACATAGTCGAGTTCTGAATCCTCGTCAGCGTCAACTTCATCATGGTCCTGCGCATCCTGTCCCACATCAACTTGCGCTCCGTCGCCGGCCAACCCTTCATTGCCATAATCCTCTGCTTGATCACCCTGTGTAGCCTCCTCCACTTCATCGTCATCATCATCAGCGTTATCTTCGTCAGCTCCGGCAACGAGGACACCAAAGTGAGCTAAGCGTGGTGCGTGAACAAGAGGTGCAGGATTCGGGGGGGCAAGCCCGGTTCTGCGAGTGATCCTCTGTACCAGGGGTGACTGCTCGACTTGCATCTGAATGTGGCGTGAAGGCACATAACCACCACTTGTTGCCGTTGTATTGCCGGCAGTGGATGGGGGGGAGTTATTGTATTCGTTCAGGTAAACTTGCAACGTTTTCACCTCGTTCTCAATGAGAACCTTGTATATGACCTCTTGCGGATCATCCTGGAGCCATATAAATCATCTCGTAGAGACGTAATGAGTGCAGGGCTTACTAGTATGGTAGTCGCTACCGGTTTTGGCTTCTTTGGGGAAGGGGAAAACCAGCTTTGCTGAAACTTGCAACCCTTGTATTGCTTCAGCGGAAGCCGCAAGGCGTACAAGAACTGTGGTGATAACGATACATCCTGCTTGGGTGAGTCCATAGATGCCTTTTGCCCTAAGCCAAAGGTGAGCACAGGCTGGTTGAAGTACTCAATGCTGGGCGGGGTGCGAGCCTGGTACTGGGCAATCCGATCATTGAGACGGTCGAGAGCTGCCTGTCTCGCCTTGGGTAGCATGTTGTTGTGGACATGGATTGGGGAAAGGGGGCGATCGAGTTCAGTGCCTTGCGGTCGATCGAAGACGAACTGGGAAAAGTATATCCCAACAATGAGTGTGTGGTATATCTTCTCCCACTCTGGGTTGTGTGCGAAAGCGGCCATAGCTTGAATGTAGACTTGATCGAGAGTCCTCGAGTTTGTCATGGCCCTCCAGGCGCTCTCATGCGCTTCCGGAGTGTTCCAGTCCGCTGAAATGTTATGGTCCTTGATTTCCCAGATGTCGACAATTTGGTGGATACTCTTCACTTGCCCTTCGGACTCGACGGCAGAGATGAGAGCTCTCAAGAAGTCAGGATATTGCTCGGGGAACGGCCGTACAGGACGGCCGAATTCGTCGGTGACGGGGGCTTGGACAACCGTCTCTCCGGCAGGTGGTTTGCGGGGGCCAAGAAGCCCCTGAGGGGTGAAGGCGATAGTGACTTCAGGGAAATTGGGTGGTTCGATCGTATTGCAGAGGTTGACACCGACGTATCCGAACAGGGCGTACAAATAGCGCTCGCTTGCCCGGTTCATCCACGCGTCAAAGACATAGCTCCAAAGGTCAATGTTGAACCGTTTCCTGGCATGGCCAATGTACTAGTAGTTGATAGAAGTGAGCAGAAGTATCATCGTACAATGGTATGCGAGATGAAAGACGTACATCCCGGGAGTGGTAGAGCACGTCGTAAGCTGATTCTCCTTCGGTAGCCTTCTTCTTCCCATTTCGCTTATCTTTAGCCATCAACTTGAGCTCGATAGGCCTTTGAGGAAAAGTGGGGGTAAGGAGGGAGTGCCTAGAGAATCGCGTTCAGCGAATGCGGGTGGTGGTTGCGGGACAAGCGGGGAGAGGCAGATCGCTGGTCAGAAAAAAGGGAGCAGAAGAAAGATATTTTAGGCTCAAGTTTAAATAGCATGCGCGTGTTTTCTCGCCCTTTTCTGGGGAACAATGGTGAGCAGAAGCTTTGACTCAAGTTCATTGAACCGGAGCCTAGGAGCGCCAAGGTTTCCTATTGTGGAGGGCGCCTATCACGCATGAACCGCCCGCAGTCGCGACTTCCGCGGCAAAGCGAACCTGAACCTGGACCATCACCACTCTCTCAACCAGCTTGTGCCACCCCCCCCTTCCCCCACAGTCACTTGCACCAGCTCATCTCTCCCAAACATGCGGTATTCAACGGACAATCCAGCACTCTGGGAAGGCGACCAGTACCTCTTGGAGATGGAGGTTGATCCCACGTCAGACCCCAAGAAGCCTCGCTACAGGTATACAGAGAAGGCAAAGAAGGCGCAGAGGGCGGTGCGTAATGTTGTTTGAAATAGCCTACCATGATCTGATAGCAGCAATAGAAGTGGCAGCGACTCATGAACAATCGCAAGCCCCGCAAGAACCTTCCACAACGCCTCCTTGCCAGCAGTGGCAACCGTGTTCCGTACCTCCTCTACGGGTGGCCTTTCAAGAAGGACCACATGGTCCATTACGCCAGACGCCATAAACTCATCTACCCTACGACCAAGAACAACCGAGCCGCGTTCGGAGGCATCGAGGAGTTCCACTTCGATTCGCTCACCGACGACGACATGAAGGACGAGTCCAGGATGGTTTCGTACCGCCGGATTGCTGCCAGCCTCGTCATCACACGGCTCATCGAGGCGACAGGCTTTCATATCGAGCTGGGACGTCCTTTCTCGTTCGACTATGACGAGATGCTCGTCCTCTGGTCGAATCACACCTTCGAGGAGTACGTCGCCATGCCCGCACATCTCGGACTTTTCGAGAAGGGGAAGGCGATCATCGATGCTGCGATGAACGAAGGGAACACGGGCAAGAAGGTGGAGCTGCGCTGGTGGTGGTCTTGGGACGGCAATGATATGGTACGTCGTTGTTGTCATCGCCTTGTATGACTTACTCACTTGTCGTGGTTTAATAGAGCGTGTTTGAAAGTGTCGATTGAGTCACTCTCGTTTGCGCCGCTCCGGTTCCCTCATGTTCTCCTTCCTGCTGATGTCCATTACGACCTCTATGTATCTATACCAGTATTTGTATTATAGACTCCTTCACTCTGATGCCAGTTGCGCACAACAGAATTTCTCATCATTTGCACTGATCGATCTCGTCAGGTCATTCGGTGAGTCGCAGCCCATCCATGGCAATCTCAGGCTTCCACAATTCCAGATCATGTCCGACAGCCTCACGGCCTCATCGCTACGCTCACGCGCTGCATGGAGCTCTTCCAGGCTCTTTGTTCGGTTCGTCGAAGCTCAAGCACTCTGACACATGTTGGGCGACGCCGTGGACTCGACAATCCATATGAAGCTCGGAAGTGACCAGGGCTCGGTGGGTGCCACTGTCATAGGACTTCGAGGGACTTAAGCCGGCAGGATCATGACGTCGTTGTCTACGTACACACCTGTGCTTTGACCTATGTTTACCGCCATGCTGACCTTACTGTTGCTGACTTCTTTCTGCGAACGTAGCTCTAGCAGCTTAACAGAAATCGTGGACCTTCGCTCGCGGCGCTCTGGCTACCGTAGACCGACCTGTCTTTGGCTGGATTGGCTGGTTCTTTTGGCATGGAGTGCGTCGTGGGTTCATGCCTCCAGGGGTTCTCACGCGCTGACCAGGCCATCTACAGATTTCTAGCACACACGTCGCACACCACTTCTTTGTCTCGATCCCGTTCTGTAAGTGGCTTTGCGTCTGGCCTTGGTTGGCTTTATGAGAGGACGAGCAGGCATGCACAGATAACCTGCCCCAAGTCACCGAAGTCATCAAACCCGTCCTCGGCGAGTACTACTGTTACGACTCGACGGTGAGGCGCCTTCGCATGATCGCATGATACCTCTGGCCCTAGAGTACTCACGTTATGCCCTCTTAGCCGACCATGTACGCGCTATGGCGCTCGTTCACGCAGTGCACATTCATCGAGGACGAGGGTGACGTCGTGTTCTTCAAGAACCAGCACGGGGAGGCCGTGCGCGAGTACGTCGAGCCCGAGCCGAGGCGGAGGAGAAGAAGGCGCGCGAGGGCGATGACGAGGCGTGGAAGCTGGCTGGGTTCTAGGGGCGCATCAGGGGTTGTCGGACTCCGAGATCCTCCCATTCTCCCACCTGATTGTAGACCGTAGAGTTGCAGAGGTTGGCATGCCTGCACACACTTGAGGTGTTGAGGGTCTGAGGATGCAGTTTTGTCTGTTGCACCGTAGCACCTACGAGTGTTTATCATATTACCAGTGTGTATGTAGGTAGACCCTGGAGGAGCGCTGTAGTACGTATCGTATACCTGAGTCGGAGCAAGAAGACAGAAGATGAATGATGAATGGATAGTAAGGACTGGGCTCATGCCGACGCGCTTGCGGCGTTGGCCATGGTGTACAGCTTCTCCTTGTCGCCGCTCTCGTCGACGAGGGCACGGAGAAGTCCCTTCTCGTTCTTGAGCAGTTTAGAAGGCTTGCCGAACTCGACCTAGAACAGGCTGTCAGAACGTGCTCATGTCACTGCCGAAGAGAACTCACGATGCGTCCCGCGTCGAGAACCATCTGCATGGGGCGAGCAGGTTAGCAATGAGCTGTTCTTGTAGCATGATGAATTGGCCTGCGACACTCACAATTTTGTCCGAGTCCATGATCGTCTGCAGGCGGTGAGCGACAGTGAGGAGGGTGACGTCCTTCCCGAGCTCAGTCCGGAGCGACGTCTGGATGATGCTGTCCGTCTCGTAATCGATGGCGGAGGTCGCTTCGTCCAGGATAAGCAGCTTGCTACGCCGCACAATCGCACGCGCAAGCGCAAGGATCTGCCTCTGTCCAACGGAGAGGTTGGCACCACCTCCAGCGATCTGGGAGTCGAGTGTGATCCGGGACTGGTCGTTCTCGTCTTGCACGCTGAAGAGTCCGGCTGAGCGAAGTGCGTCGTTCAAGACGGCGTCGTCGTGCTCGGAGAAAGGGTCGAGGTTTTGGCGCAGGCTGCCACTGAGGAGTTCCGGCTATTGAGGACGTGAGCGTGAGCAAGCAATGGCGGGGACGTGGGAGCGAACGTACCACTTGCGGGATGATCGTGATGTTTGAGCGGAGGGCGTCGAGGTTGAGCTTATTGGTGGAAAGTCCATCATATCGGACGATGCCTTCGGTCAGGATGCAACGAAGCAGCGCCAGCGTGAGCGAACTCTATAACAGTGTCAGGTTTGTTCCTTGTATGAGGGCATGAATCCTCGCCTTTCCGCTGCCAGTACGACCGACTGATCCACACGAGACCCTGTAAGCGCAATATCATCATTTAGGGGGACGATTTACGTACCAATACCAACGCGTTCTCCGGACGCAACATCAAATGAGACGTTATGCAGGACCTTCGGCCCATCCTAGACACTATTGTCAGCAGACCGACGTTATATATCCTGATAGGAATGATTACCTCAGAGTACCGAGCCGAGAGCTCTTCAACCTCCAGCTTCCCGCTTGCAGGCCAATAGGCGGGAGGTACGCCTTCAGGTGTGGCTTTGGGTTCTTGCTCGATTACGAGGTATTGCTGGATGCGCTCCAAGCTGCAGCAGGTGGTTCAGACATCGTGAAAGTCCATTCCCTTGTTGCTGATATTTACCTGTTACCAGAAATTTCGGCTTCGTTGAACATGCGGACCGCATCCAGAATGACACCGCTGAAAGCAGCTGTTCGCACTGATCAGTAAGGGTATCGTCCGTATAGAAAGAGGATGCTTACCTGCCATTGCGAACGAAAAGCCAGTGTTGGATGCACTCAACCGAGTGATGTACGTCAGGTAGATGCCGAGGCTGGCGGTGAAGATGACACCGAGGGTATCGACACGGAACATGACCCAACTGTCGTGATGGGTGTGTCAGGGGAGCTGTGAGGGGGAGCATCATGGTACTGGACGCACCGGTTCAGAGTATTGTGCGTGATTGCCACGCGACTGTATCTGTCGATGCGGCGGTACGCCTCGGCTTTGAACGCGTCCTGGACGCCATATGCCCGAATGGAGGCTAGACACACAACGATTACCATCAGCTAATGCTGCAGAAGCTAGAACAGCGGCATGGAACTTACTGATTCCACCGATGGCAGCTCCGAAGTGACCGAGAACGGGCGCCTTGGCCGCGCTCATCTCGCGCTTGACACAGAGCTGAGCCTTCATGTAGATATTACCGCAGATTACCCCTCCCAGGGCAACAAGGAGCGCCGGGAATATGAAGATGGGAGAGAACACGACTACACCGAACATCTTGAGGATGAGGTACACCATGATCTCCACGAAGGCTTCCAGGGCCCGAGAGAAACGGTTGTCGACTTTGAAGGTGTTGTCAGCATCAAACACTTGCTGATACTATGACGGTCACTCACGAGTCTGGATATCTTCGGTGCAACGGGTGATAATACGAGCAGTAGGCGTCTTGTCAAGCCACCTGACATGAACGATCGTGAGTGAATTTGTGATTGCATGATCATGATGTGGCTTACCGCAAGGTCGTACCCAGAATCGAGACGACGAGCTTCTCATGTATGATTCTTGAAGCGCGAATGCTCCCGAAAACGTAGTAGAACACGCAGAAGGCGGAGAAGACAGTACCAGCTCCGACGAGTGCGGTATACACCGTCAAGTAACTACAAAGCTCATCAGTGCTGTGATACATCCTCACGAAAGGGAAACACTCACTGGCTGACAGCTACCTCGCTGGGAGGGTGAATCTCGTACTGCGCAGCCCATACCCCCAAGTACCAGGTCTGCGCGAGGCGACATCAGACCACTCCAAGCGACCTCGACCAAGCGCAGCTCACCTGAATGTTAGAGATGAGGTGCTTCGCTGCGTAACCGGAGATGTACACAATCCAGAACAACAAAGGACGTTGAGATACGTTTGCAAGGAATAGTTTCACTACACGGAAATTCTGGTTATTTCCAGCCTTTGACACAGCCTTTGGCGTCAATGCTCACCTGCATCCCATCCGACGTGGCCTTCCTCGATTTCCTCGGCGACAACGAGCTTGCCGGAACTCTTCTGTGCTTCCGCAGCCTTCTCCGTCTCGTCGGTTGGATCGATTTCTTGCTCAGCCTTCTCTAGCACCTGCTGTTCTTCTTCGACCTCCCTCAGGAGCTTGGAGTCCATCGAGAGGGCGGAAGAGAGCGATCCCTGACTGAGTATGCGACCGTCGGAGCCCATGTCCACGAGGAAGTCCGCGATTGGGCTGACCATGGCAACGTTGTGGGTCTGATGGAGAGATGAGTCTCGCAAGGCGGCTCGGGCGAGTGGAGGACTCACAACGAGGATCACGGTACGTCCGCGAATCAGGTCGCCCTTGAGGCACTTCTCGACAATGTGGCGCGAAGTATGAACGTCGAGCGCAGCCAGGATCTATAAGCGAGTGTGAGCACAGTAGCCTGATTGAATACCAGAACCTCGAGCACTCACGTCATCGAGAAGCACGATCTCTGCGTTAGAGTACACAGCACGCGCCAGGGTAATACGAGCCTGCGAGACGCGAGACTTCAGCTGAGATTCTTCGGCAGTAAGTACTCGCTCAGGCTCACCTTCTGGCCACCGCTGGGTGCAGGTAGTCAGTACCGGGAGAAGACGAGAAGACTATCCGTCGTAGCTTACCTCAAAGTAAGACCCTTCTCTCCAACTTCAGTTTCGTCTCCAGCGTCGAAGAGTTCAAGGTCGCGCCGCAACGCACATTGATCGAGCACTATGAAACTTCGTCAGTGAAACACAACAAAACGTTGGCACGATTGTCTTACCTTTGTTGTACCGGACTTCGTCGAACTGAGAACCGAAGACGATGTTGTTCTATCTCAGAGGTCAGTACATATCCAAGACCAACTCTCAATGCATGCACTCGCCTTGATAGTGTCGTTCTGCACCCACGACTCCTGCGCAGCGTATGCTACACCGCCGCCTCGGGGAAGGTTCACAAAAGAATCCGGGCCTTGCGGGATGTAGTGCATCTCCCCCAGCAGCGCCATCAGCAATGATGTCTTGCCAGCCCCGGTCGGTCCAACGATGAGGTTGATCTTCCCGCGCTGGAAGAAGACCTCGTCCTCGATATTCAGCGCGAAGGTGCGCCTGCGGGTACCCCCTGGGGTTATTGCGACCGAGGCAGAGTCTGCAGCCCAGGTAAAGGACGCATGCCGTATCCCGATCGTGTCCTGGTGTTCATCAGGGATAGGTGTGTCGAAGATCTCGGCAGCCTCAGGCTTTTCGGAACCGGCGAACTCGTCGATGAGCTCGGTCTGGAAGGTTTGGCAGTCAGTAGCGATAACGCATGGAGAAATGCGAGATGGTCTCACATTGTACAAGAAGTCTGAAATACGTTCCAAAGAGACATTCGATTGAACGAGGGACGAGATGATCCAGAACGTTGCCTGGATGTTGATACGCAGCATGTCGAAGACTAAGGAGTGTCTCCGTGAGTATTGCCAATTGCTATAGGGTGGATAACAACATACCTGCAATAGCAGAGAAGACCTTCGACGCTAGAGGGAATTGAGCACCCAGGAGTGGCATCATCAGAGAGAATGCATACCTGTCAACTCGCCCTTCATAAAGATCGCCTGAACATGACAAGGATCAGTGGCTGAATGCTGTCGTGAAGAATTGAACAGCACACACGTATGTGGAGAAGGTCGCTATCATGATCAAAATCGGAATTAGGTAGCTGTAGAGTGCATCCTATTAGTTCGTGTGCAGTACCAATAGAAGCTAATCGACGTACTTGCATAGGTTGTTGGCCAAATTATACAAGCGGTTCTTCTTGACCGACACGAGCTCAAGGTCTCGCTTCTCGTTGAGCTGGGTCACGATACGAGGCTCCCAGCCGAAGAGCTTGATCATTCGAATAACATTCATCACTGCACATCACACTTGTCAGTTTCATCCTACTGGTCTGACAGATGACTCGACTTACTCTCAGTGACCGTTTGGACACGGGAATCAGTCTGCAGGAGAGTGAGTGACATGACGATGCGTGGTGGATACTGACTTACGCGCTCCATCTTCTCCCGTTGCGTACCCTGCAGGCGGGCCGTGATGAATCCAGGAACGGGGAGAGACAGAAGCATAGCTGCTATCCCGACGAACGTGCTGCAGGATTGCTCGATCGAGTAGAACGGACATCTCGTAGTCGCGGAACATACCTCCAACCCATGATCCGGTACAGGAAAATCATGCACAATGTGATCTGGAATGGCGACTCAACCACTAGGGTGTAGATCTTGAGTCAACGAGGAGAACGGTTCATAGAGACGAAGATACGTACGCGCATAGACAAAATACATGCTACAGTTGTCCAGGCTGCTCAAATCGCTCGACGCCAAGTTGTTGATGCGACCGATAATGTTCTTCTTTGATTTCGGCGCTTCGGCACTAGTCTTGGTAGTTTCTGGTTCAGGCTGTGCTTTGCCTTTTCCTTTACTCGATGTCGAGCTGACAGGTGCAATAGTAGTACTTGAAGAAGCGGATTGCTCAGCGACAGTATCACTATCTCCGGCGTCGGAAGCGTGCCCTTCGTCACCGACCTGGGAAGCGGTGTCGGGAGTAGGAATAGCGGAATTATCCGCACTGGATTCTGCCCCTTCGCTGGTACCTGCCTTCATGCGCACACGCAAGGCGTGTTCAAACACCAACTCGGTGATGATTGCTTGCATCCTGACATTCACCCTGGCCTGCAAGCGAGCGTTCCTTCAGCCATCAGCGCGCAAGTAGAACGGCCAGAACGACGTACCGTGGTGAATATGAACCATTGGTCACATACGGTCTGGAAGATACGCCCGAAGAAGAGGAGCGCTATCCAGAACCACGGCCGCACGGTCTCACCCTCACCGCCCGTCTCGAAGTACGTGAGTAGGTTGTTGATACTGATGGGGGCGGCAAACTGTCCGATGACCTGTGAATGGAGACGCTGTCAGACCTGCGTTAGAGCGGAGGCCGTGAGATGGACTGACCGCAGTAACTGACATGGAGGCTAAGATAAGGAGCTCCAGCCCTGTCGCAGAAGGTTCACTGAGCGTCGACGAAAGCAACGCAAATGCACAAGGGAATCGCTTACAAAACACTCGGATGAGCTTCAGTCCGACGTGGCGACGCGACTTGGAGATCAAGGGATCAAGGTGCTTCGTGGAAGTTACGCATGAGCTGGCAGGATCACCATCAGGATGAGCAAGGCTCACCGGGAAACTGCGACCGACAATATTCTTGAGGTGGTCATAATCCGGCAGAGGGGGGAGCATGTCGAACGGAAGATGGCGCATGCGATACGCGTTCCATATCACAGGGGCAATGAACGTGTATGTATTGAATGAAAGGAAAGAAGCTGTCTGCTCGGGATTCGGCTCACAGGGCTCCTGGATATTGAGGTATTAGACATGCGCGTGAGACGGTATCGACAACCACACTAACCTTCGGGTTGACCGGGGTGTACTTCTTGGGAATGACGATCGGTACAACAAATCCAGTAAGTGAGAGAAGGGCGATCTTGGCCCAGAGGAAAAGCCCTTCACCCTTGTCTGCAGGAACAAGGTTCACTGTCGCCAGAGGCCAGACGTCGCGGTATAGGTAGATCGACCATAGCAGAAACAACAGCCACGAGGTGTGGATGTACGCTCGACTGCTGAGAGGGCCGGATGAGACGACCTGAAGAGAAACCAGGACAGAGAGATATGCCTGTGAACTCTGTCAGCTTGAATTCTGCACACAAGGTATGGAAGCTTACGTATACGACAACCTGCACCGCCTGCACCGTCCGAGACGCTGTCAGCGCGCCACGGAGGATACCGATGTCGTCGTCGTCCAAGACGAACTGAGCTATGGATATGCCGAGTAGAGAGAGGATCCCCAGAAGTTGGACGATGCGATAAGAAAAGATAGCAAGTCCTCCAATAGACTCGATCCTGCGCCGAATTGGCAAGGAAGAAGAGTAGGCGGAGTCCTCAGGCGTTTCCCACTCGGGTGTCCCTGACGACTTTTGCGTTCGTACCCAATCACGAACAGCACTTGCAAGGAGCACAAGCACAGAGAACCCTGCACCGTATGCAGGGAAGATGAGGGAGTTCCACCAGATTCTGCGAGTCCGGGACGCGTCAGCCAAC
Source organism: Lentinus tigrinus ALCF2SS1-7 (assembly GCF_003813185.1). Lineage (NCBI taxonomy): Eukaryota > Fungi > Basidiomycota > Agaricomycetes > Polyporales > Polyporaceae > Lentinus > Lentinus tigrinus. Next base: position 234,399 of record NW_027137944.1, read on the forward strand.
GTGTAAGTCAGTGGAACGAGCAAGAGACTAGTACTTGCCCGTCTGAGACCGAAGATATGTCGAACGTATACAATGCAGTGAGTGGTACTTGAGATAAGTCGGCGAAGGTATGCATGGCGGACTCCATGGTGTCCAAACCGCAAAGGTGTTACGAACCGGCCGACCTTGGTGAGTGGTGGTACACGTTCAAGGAGTTGTGAAGTTTAATATTGAATGATCTCGCCGCGGGATCCCCGCTGCCCTGGGTTATGGATCAGGTCCCGATTCAATCTGGTTAAGGTCTGACTCGGTGGCCTGAAGAAAGCGCTGCATCACCCGGTGGCTGTCGTGATGCGTTACGCGTTGCCGCCGTCGTGTGAGCGAGGCGAATGCTCACCCACTAATATCATAGCAACGGTTGGGGTACCAGCCATTCATATTTGCCTGGAATTGTCTGGCAAAACCGCGTTGAGTGGGTTTATGGTATGAGAAGGTGAGAGGGACGTACGAGTACATGTGCGATTGGTTCGTGGGATTGGTCTTAATTTGGTGGAAAGATAAGGGACAGGACACTGCATTATCGCATGGTCCAGATGGTGGCATGCAGTGTGATTGACGCGTACCGATCTCGTCGGAACCGGGGACCTCCATGATGTGTGAGTATTCGAGTCAGGAGCCAAAGCAAGGGGTTCACCAGACTGCAAACCAGTCCGCCTTGCGTCGTCGTTCAATGAGTTCTAGCAGGAGGGACGAGAACGAGGCTGAGACGAGGTGCTTGATTCGCCGAGCATGTCCGATTGATGGTTTGAGGCGCCGAATCAAGAAATGAAGCGCGAGTTGTTGGTTCAGCACTTTCTGACTTTATAACGGAGTTTCCCGCTCCAGCGGTACGTTCGGTCGGAGATTCGTCGGTCTCTAAAATATGGCTGTCACTGGCGTTCTCTCAGCTTGAATTACTCCATAGAAGCTTTCGTCAACTCGCTTCCCGTTGAACAGCCCGATGGTAACACTCAGATGTTCCGCACAGGACTACAGCTGGTCGTGGAGAACCGTGTCTCCTCGGTGAGCGAACGACGCGTCGAGCCGCGTGGCACCCGCCTTGCATCCACGTCTTTCACTGCCATAGTTCGAGTTCACTCCGCATATCGTTATCCAGAACACTTCCTGAGCCGTCGCTATGCTCCATCTCACTATTCTTTCTGATACCCAGCTCCTGCTCCAGACACCGGGACCTGCAGACGCTCGTACCTCTGTACTTGAAGCACCACACGCCGACACCGAGAACTATCGCTTCTCCAAAGTGACCGAGGAGATTTCAGCTCAGGAAGATCCCGAGCGAGAAGATGGCAGGCCGTACGGCGACATGCTTCGAGTCTTCAGAGGAACAATGCTGAAGGAGTCTACCCACGAAAAACTTGGGGTGGTGTTCAAGATCGCGTATGACGAGGAATGCCTCCAGTTGCTCGCTCATGAGGCCGAGTTCTACTCCACACACTTGGTTCCGGTGCAGGGGCGTTCTGTTCCCCGTATGTACGGCTCTTTTGTAGGAGAGACCGATGAGGGAAGGACGAGGGTGACGGTCCTCGAAGACTGGGGCGAGCAGCTCCGGGTGCCGCTAATGATGCAGCCCGTGAATTTCAGGTGAGTAATGCTTGTGATGCTACAGTCTTCAAGTCTTACCTGTCGGATAACTATAGGTTGCGAATTGTCGGCGCACTCATCGATATCCACCAGGTAACTGGTGTGGTACATAACGACTTCATCGAGCGCCACATCGTCGTCAAAACCACTCCGGAGGGATATTGGCCGGTGATCGTTGACTTCACCATGGCTTCCCTACATCCTGATATTCCATGCATGATTGAGTTGCCAATAGAGCCATATTCTGATGCACCGGATGATGAGGATGTCTGTGACGAGCTGTGGGACGCTATAATGGAAGAAGCTCAGTTGTGGCATCCATGTAAGTGCACGTATCTTGCTCTGTCTAGTAACTTGCTTCTGAAGGGCCGCGATGTGTCCGTAGCCACTGTGAAGTACTTCGGTGCCAAGCTGCCTATCGACGAAGCTGAGGATCCGGCGAACCTAGTGAAGTACGCACCTCCCTGGGTGATTTGCTCGGAGAGCCAAAAGTTGGAGGAGGCGAAGGAAGTACGCACAGAGCTTGTGACATGGGTTCGGCAGAGGCAACGGTGGGATCGGAATCCAGCACGTATTCATTAGTTCTCATGTCATAAGCTCTCGTATAATGTTTGCGAGAATGAGGAATTGCGCTTAATATGAGCGGCGTGCCAGTACGCAGAGCCCAACGACGGCAGAAGAAATATCCTTACTAGACGTGAACAGCACTGTTGTCCAGTCTGCGAGTGGGTACGTGCATTTGGAGCTAGACTCGGGTGAACCCAGAGTCCGCCACTTCGGACATGTTTGTTTGACACGACTGGGAGCAGACGAAAATCGGAATTAGATGTGACGACTCACCCTCGCAGGCCAGGAGCATCGCGAAGTGAACTTGTAGACTGATACGCGGCAGGCATGGCAAACCATGCGGACGAGTTTGTGCCAGTGATGAAGTTTGTTCCTGTGTGGCATTGCTAGTACTCGTACACAGATGCTCAATACGTCCGACACCTGCCAACCATCGACGCGTTCAGCAGCATTTAGTGAAGCGACAAAATAATGATAATGATACTCACCAATCAATGTCCCAATTCCCCATTCCCATATCACCTATTGATTCCCCAAGATCCCTATCCCCGAGTTCCGAACCTTGCCCGTGAAATTCCCATACCACTTCGCGATCAAGCCCATCGGAACCAGGATGTCCGGTGACAGCGGGGACGAGAGGTAGTTGAACAGATGCCGGACGATGCGCTCCGCCATGAGCGTCGCATCTGCGGCCGGGTTCGACCTCGCGCCAACAGCGGAGGGCAGGGCGGCACACTCGGCCATGATCTGCGGGAGAGGCTCGATGGAGAGCCCGAAGAAAGCGGTGACGTCCGAGATGCCGTCGGGTGCTGCGCCGGTGAAGATCGCGTGTGCGTCGGTGGACTGGGCGGAGTAGGTGCCGCACAGGCGGAATATTGCGGCGTTCGAGTTCCTTTGTCACCATGAGCGTTGAGTACGATCACAATGGACTTGCAGGAGAGTCGACTCACATTCCTAGGAACTGAAAGCCCTTCCCTGGCCAGAAGAAATGTACTGTTGCCCCGAAGCCGTCAGGAAATGGTACTGTCGTCCGCGCGTCAGCGATGATGTGCTGCTAAATGAGAAATCGCGAGCACGCACCTGTCCCAAGCAAACATACCCATACGTGGTTGATCGAACTCGCGGCTGGTAGCTCGAATAGCGCGTGGGTCTCGACAATCTACTGGAGATTGGTCTGGAGGGGTGATCTGCGACAACCGGTCTGAATTTGAGACTGAAGACATGTTACGGCCGGCGGCGTTGTCATGAGGAAGATGGAGGCAAGGCAAAAAAAAGTGGAGGCGCGACGTTCGTGTAACATCGCGAGGGAGCGCGACGCACCGCGAAGAGCGGATACAATAGAGAGATCCAGATTCCAGGAGGAGGATGAGGAGGAGGAGTGTGTGTCGCCGCCGAATTGAGACGCGCACTGGCAGTGGAAGGCGTCACGTGCACGTGTCCAAGGATGCGCTCGCCTCCTCGTCGGAGTCGTCTTCAACTTATTTGAGTCTCTACTTATTGCCCGGGTCTTGCTGACATTGATTCTGAGATCTTTGCTGCATCAGGCCATTGTCTGCTGTCATCTCTCTGCTTAGCTCCCGCACTTGGACTTCTCCCATCTCGTCTGAGTCGTCCCAAGGGGCTGCGCAGGCACGCCGTAATGCTCGCAGTACGCCACCTTTATGCGCAAGCTCCGTGTCCTCACCAACAGTAAACTAAGATCACCTTCCCCTCCTCGCCCACCCTCTACAGCCAATTTCTCTCTGATTGAGTCCTCCCAACTCATCGAGGAAGAGAGCCTTCCGTGGTATGATCCTCGGGACTTCTACCCTGTGCGAATAGGGGACGTCTTCCAGTCGCGGTACCAGGTGATTGGAAAATTGGGATATGGGGGATATTCTACTGTTTGGCTCTGCCGAGACCTCATGTAAGTAGGTCCTTGCACGCAGTGTCGCTTTTTATAGTGAACATCATGCTACTAGGGAGCATTCCTACGTAACAGTCAAAGTCTGCTCACAGGAAACTTCCCCGGTCAAGCGCGAGATTGCAGCTTACGAGTACCTCAGAGACCTCCCGAAGACAAAGCACTACGGACGGCAATATATCCGCACCTCGCTTGACCAGTTCGAACTCCCTGCCACGAACGGGTCGTCCTTGTGTCTCGTTCTCAAGCCCATGGCGGAATCGGTCTGGTCATATCGGCAAGGACGCAGGTTGCCTGAGCTCATGTTCAAGAACGTCTTACACCACGTCCTCAACGCGCTTGACTACCTGCACAGACATGCGAAGCTTATTCACGCCGGTTTGTCCCGGTCCTTCTCTTACCCACGCCGTGTTTTTTTCCTAGATCTCATCACAGTCATACGTGTTTTCAGAGATACAAGAGAAGAATATCCTTCTCTCCCTGCCAAGTGACACCGCTTCGCTGGAAGCATACGAAGAGAGAGAACGAACCCACCCAGTCCCGCGGAAAGTCGTCGACAATCGCATAATCTACTTATCAAGGCATATTGAGCCTGAGAGTTACGGTCGTCCGTTCCTCTGCGACTTCGGCGAAGCACGGTTTGGAAGCACAACGTACACGGGCCTCATCCAGCCTCAGCCATATCGTGCGCCAGAGGTCATACTGGGCATGCCATGGAACGAGAAGGTGGATATCTGGTCCGTTGGTGTGATGGTGAGTACGAGGAGGCGCGGCCCCTGCATTCACTGCTCGCTCGCGTTCGCTTACTTGAGGTGACGTGTCGCAGATCTGGAACATGTTCCTGGGTAAGAATATGTTCAAGGTGACTGGTGCGGATGAGGCAGACGACGATCCTCGGTACCACATCGCGCACATGGTTTCGTTGCTCGGTCCTCCGCAGGTTGACTTCCTCAAGCGCAGTGAGACCGGTGTGGCATGGCAGTACTTCGACGCCCAAGGTGAGAGTCACGCGAATCGTTTCTTGTCATGCTCTTGTGCGTATACTGACTTCGAGTTCATTGCTTCAGGCAATTGGGTCAGTGAGAACGGCTTACCTGACGACAGTCTCGAACTGTCGGAGGACAGGTTAGACGGAGAGAAGAAGGCTCAGTTCTTGAGGTTCGTGCGCAAGATGGTGAGATGGAGGCCGGAAGATCGTGCTACTGCGCAAGAGCTCATGCACGACCCCTGGCTTCTGTCGCGGGCGCCGCAGTGACGCTCGGACGGTTGTGGTTATATTTGTTTTCATGTACACGGTCAATCGTAACATAACTGATGGATACTAATAGAGGGTCAGCCTTCCAAAGTAACCAAGCCATAGTTGTTCGAGAATCTACCCCGTCGCGAGGATTGAGGGTAGACTGAGGGACGCTCAGCAGTCTGGCTGTCATATCCAGTAACGCACGGCGGCGCGGCGCACGCGGAAGAACTTGAGTCGGCGTCGTCGACAGTAACTGGAAGGTGACCGGTAACAAGTTGGGAAGGGCGACGTGCCGCCTGCCCCGAGGGCTGCCTCGTGACGTGACAATCGCGCTTCGTCACGCGTCAGTAACGCGTTGGATGCGTCCGCAACATCAAACCTGGACCACCACCACTATCGCCCCCAGCTCGCTGTACCACTCCGCTTCACCTGACCTTGCTGTATTCAATGGACAATCCGGCACTCTGGGAAGGCAACCAGTACCTCTTGGAGATGGAGGTTGATCCAACGTCCGACCCCAAGAAGCCTAGCTACCGGTACACGGAGAGGGCAGAGAAGGCGCAGAGGGCGGTGCGTGATGTTTTCGGACTATGAATTCAACATCTGACTTCAGGAATAGAAGTGGCAGCGACTTATGATTAACCGTAAACCCCGTAAGAACCTTCCACAACGTCTCCTTGCCAGCAGCGGCAACCGTGTTCCATATCTCCTCTACGGGTGGCCAATCAAGAAGGATCACATGGTCCACTATACCAGACGCCACAAACTCGTATATCCTACGACCGAGAACAATCGAGCCGCGTTCGGAGGCATCGAGGAATTCTACTTCGATTCGCTCACTGACGACGACATGAAAGACGAATCGAGAATGGTTTCGTATCGCCGGATTGCCGCCAGCCTCGTTATCACGCGGCTCATCAAGGCGACAGGCTTTCACATCGAGCTAGGACGTCCTTTCTCGTTCGAATACGACGAGATGCTCGTCCTCTGGTCGAACCACAGCTTCGAGGAGCATGTCGCCATGCCCGCATTTCTTGGGACGTTCGAGAAGGGGAAGGCAATCATTGATGCTGTAATGAACGAAGGGAACACGGGCAAGAAGGTGGAGCTGCGCTGGTGGTGGTCTTGGGACGGCAATGATATGGTACGTCGTTGTTGTCATCGCCTTGTATGACCTACTCACTTGTCGTGGTTTAACAGAGCGTGTTTCAAAGTGTCTATTGAGTCGCCCTTGTTTGCGCCGCTCCGCTTCCCTCATGCCCATTACAACGTCAATGTATCTATACAAGGATCTCTATCATAGCCTCTTCCACTCTAATGCCAGCCGCGCAGAACAGAACTCCTCGTAAGACCCCTCCGTGAGTCACAGTCCATCTAGTGCACTCAGGCTTCCACTCTCTCCATATACAGTGCGACATCTACTCCACCCTTATCACTGCGCTCATGCGCTCCATCGAACGCGTACCACGCCTTGGTTCGACTGGTTGAAGCTCGAGCATGCGTCAACATGCTCTTCGACGCCGTTCAGATGGAATGCATAAGAAGGCTCTGAAGTGCCGAGTGCGCGGCAGGTGTCGCTGCCATATGACCGACTCCGAGCAACTTGAGCCGGCAGAGTTCACGGCATTGCACGGGACGTGCAACATCTTGCTGGGCGTATATACTGCAGCAACGAGTAAGACATCCAGCCTATGGATTGATGTTCGCATTCGCACGTCTTGTATCGTATACATGCCTCTGTGCTTTCCACTATACAAGCTCTACATGACCCGTTTCTGAGCACATCATGCTCACGAAGTCCTTCGAACGAGAGGCAGAGTGGACAAGTCCTTCTCGCGCCCCGAGTGGTTGCTGTCACCGCTTCCGAGCCTCCGCGCACCCTACATTGATCATGCAAGCCATGCGCCCACGGAGTTACCGGCAGTCAAGGCTACAGCCAAGTGATGTCTGATCCAGTCAATTACTCGTCAGGCTGCAGTTCTGCAGCGAAGGGCAGTTGGTTCTTTCTGTCTCTCTCATCGTGCCACATCTTGTACTCCTCGAAAGCCCACTTGACTTCACGCTTGATGTTGTCCTCGCTGGGTCGCCACAGTGAGCGGCGAAATCGGCTGGAAACTGGATGACAACGAAATTATCCAACAGTATATGTCACAGCTCACAAATTATGATAGATGAGAGGCTGACCTCAAGATTAAGGGCGACCGGGAGGGAAGAGACAAGTAGACAGGACTTCGAGGCTCCGGTCTTGCCGGGATGGGATAGCGGCAAAAGGTCGTTGAATGTAGCTTCAAACATACATTCGAGGCTTCCAGTCAGGTTCTAAGGAGAAGAATTTGCTAAAAGGTATTCCAAGGAAGTTGTCGCTGAGGATCGAGTTCAACCTGTTAAGCGCCAGAAGTGCAACATACCCGCTGGCCGTATTTAGTAACTCAGACGCCGCGTGGCACCTGCATTGCATCCACATGTCTTTCGTTCGAGTGCGCTCTGCATATCACTATCCAGAACACTGAAGGCGGAGCTGCCGCTATGCTCCATCTCACTATTCTCTCTGACACCCAGCTTCTTCTTCAGACACCGGGACCTGCAGACGCTCGTACCTCTGTACTGGAAGCACCACACGCCGACACCGAGAACTATCGCTTCTCTAAAGTGACCGAGGAGATTTCAGCTCGGGATGATCCCGAGCGAGAGTATGGCAGGTCGTACGGCGACAGGCTTCGAGTCTTCAGAGGAACAATGCTCAAGGAGTCTACGCACGAAGAACTTGGGGTGGTGTTCAAGATCGCGTATGACGAGGGATGCCTCCGTTTGCTCGCTCATGAGGCCGAGTTCTACACCACACACTTGGTTCCGGTGCAGGGACTTTCTGTCCCCCGCATGTATGGCTCCTTTGTTGGTGAGACCGATGAGGGAAGGACGAGGGTGACGGTTCTTGAAGACTGGGGCGAGCAGCTCCGGGTGCCGCTAATGATGCAGCCCGTGAAGTTCAGGTGAGTCCTTCTTGTAACGTCATGGTCTCTGAGGCTTACATGTCGGATAACCATAGGTTGCTAGTTGTCGAAGCACTCATCGATATCCACCAGGTAACTGGTGTGGTACATAACGACTTCACTGAGCGCCACATCGTCGTCAAAACCACTCCGGAGGGATATTGGCCGGTGATCGTTGACTTCACCATGGCTGACCTACATCCCGACATTCCATGCATGATTGATTTGCCGATAGAGCCATATTCTGATGCACCGGACAATCAGCTTGTCTGTGGAGAGCTGTGGGACGTTATAATGGTAGAAGCTCAGTTGTGGCGTCCATGTAAGTGCACGCATCTTACTCCGTTTAGTAGCCTGTTTCTGAAACGCCGCGATGTGTCCGTAGCCACTGTAAAGTACTTCAATGTCAAGCTGCCTATCGACGAAGCTGAGGATCCGGCGAACCTAGTGAAGTTCGCGCCTCCCCGGGTGGTTTGCTCGGAGGCGCAGAAGTTGGAGGAGGCGAAGGCAGTACGCAGAGAGCTCTTGGAATGGGTTCGGCAGAGGCAACAGTGGGATCGGAATCGAGTGCGTATTCATTATTAGTTCTCATGTCACAAGCTCTTGTACAATGTTTGTGAGAACGAGGGGTTGCGCCTATCGGCGGCGTGCGAGAGCCGGGAGCATGCGCACTGATAATCTGTTCCCCCGATATCATCATGATTCGAGCATGAATTGGACGAGAGCTTGAACATGAACAATACCTCAGCGAAACAAGTGAGTCGTCAATCAACGCCTGTGGAGACCCCTGGAGGAGCCGTCAGCGAGATGTTCGTATCGGCGTGGCATTGCTAGTACCCGTACATGCATGCTCAATTCTTCCGATAGCTGCCAGCTATCGACACGTTCAGCCGTCCGTTGTGGAGCGACGAGACATAAGACTCACTGATTGTCCCAATTCCCTGTTCTGACACATCGCCCTGTCACGCTACTACGGGTTTTGCATGAAGCGTATCCGGGGACAGCTCGGACGGGGTGCCCCCGACAAAGCTCGATAGGTAGTCGAACAGATACCGGACGATGCGCTCCGCCATGAGCGTCGCATCTGCGGCCGGGTTCAACCTCGCGCGGACGGCGGAGGGCAGGATGGCGCACTGGGCCATGATCTTCGAGATGGGTTGGATACAGAGTTCGAGGAAGGCAGTGACGTCCGATAGTCGGGTGCTGCGCGGAGGACGGCATGTTCATCGGTGAGCTGGGCGGAGTAGGTGCCGCGCGGTTTCTTGAAAGTATACTAACATACCACCAAGGCCTCCGGCAAGGGTCACAAAAGCGCTATATGTTAAGACCTTTATTTGAAGTAGAAGGATTGTTACGGAATCCTAGACGGAGGCATCACGATCAAGGGAGTTGTCGAGGCGGCGGCTGACTCCGGAGTTCAAGTTTAACTTACCAAGCGCCGTTCCTCCGTATTTGGCAACTCAGACGCCCTGGACGCGTCAGTGCATACGCGTCTTCACGATCCCTTTGAACACCATGGGACGAATCAGTGAATTCACACCACCTGCGATAAAATGACTATACCTAATCGACATAAATTGTTCCGTCTGGGGGTGCAGTATGCCTTGAAGTTGCTCTTACCATCGCGCCGACGTCTACAGTATGGATTGGCTTAGATAGCTTACCAGCGTGCCGAGCTTGCATGGGTGGAATAAACGCGCCGAGTGCAGACTGCCAGGGGCTCTAGATTGAGGCACGTCCGCTCGATAGCTAGTGGCGGCAGTGGCGGTAAAGGCAGGGGCATCATCCTGTGCTAATTCAGAAATAGACACGTGTCCTATTGGCTGAGGAGGGCTTGTACAAGAGGGACATGGCACAAGGATGGATGCACGGTTCGTGGCGAGGAACGCTACTGGACAGAATCCACGGTGCTCACTCGAGCTGAACCTTTCCTTTGTCTAGGGCCTCCCTCTCTCTGCACCAGTCGTAGTGCTTCTTGACTACCTCATACGCAACACTGTCTATCTTGAACTGCGGCGTATGCTCCGGGGGGTGGCCATTCGCCTTCAGCAACTCGACGCTCGTGGCATACTCAACCGGCACCTCGCGCGAAAAGAATGTGACATAGCCTTCAGCGACAATCAGGCGTCTGGACAAATGATAACAAAATCGTCGGTACTCACGTGGAAGCAAGATCTCTGCCTCGATGAACACTCTCCAGAGCTCTGAGCAGTCTATCTCGCTCGGACAAGGCATGGGAGAATAGGTCTTAAATTCGCCCGTGAACCGACATTTATGGCGCGCGTTGGCGTTTGAGAAATTGATGATCACCGGAATGTACGTGTTGCTCTCCGTGTGGTGAGTGGCGACAACATTGTCCTCAGTGAAGTCTTCGAGGTCCACTTCTGCACGGTGCACATCGATGAGCGCGTCTAGAACCGATCTTCTACAACACAACGCGCGTAGCATCAGCTTCGAGCGTTGCAAAGAACACGTCATAGTAACACGCACCGGAAGTACAGAGGCTGCCTCCGAAGTGAGACACGCAAAGGTCTGCCGCAATCCTCTAGAACCATAATGCCGGTCCTCCCTTTGTAGGTCTCGCCCACAAAGAAGCCGTAATACACTGGGACGGCCTTGCCGCAGAGAGCTTCGAGCTTCCCCTCGTACAACAAGGCCTCCTCCTTGAGGACTTGGAACCATCGTCTGCCGAACGCTACTTTGCAGACGAAGTTGCGAGTCTTCTTCATCCCCTCCGACTCCATGGTAATGCGGAATACCTGTCGCATCCCATCATTTTTGCTCGAGATGCATTCATGGACTTGAATGACGGTATACTTATCCTGCAATCCATAACTGTTCAAAGCAGTCAGCGTGTAGTAGGGTGGCTGGTTCGCCTGGCGATCCGGAGGAAGGAGCGGTGCCGCAGGGAACTCGAGTGTCAGGGTCATGGTAGCAACTTTTGTCACTGAGCGGTAGCGGATGGAAGAGTGGTGTGGCAGTACTCGCCTAAGTTATCGGCTAAGCCGTGAGAATAACTGGAGGGGCCGGCATGAACGCATAGAGCTTCTGCATGTTCAACGGAGGCTGCGGGATATAATGAGAGATGTATGCGATAGCGGTCAGACAGCGTGCTATATAGTTCATCGAGTCATATATTATGAGGACTACAACGGAATTGTACGGGCGCGGGACTCTACGTGCGAGACCCATCCCTCAACGGCTTCTGGCCATTCTTGGGTGTAAGGATGAGTGTCGAAGTAGTCCCTCTGGCTTATCCGGTTCCGGAGAGACTTGCACGCAAACGCAGCATCTCTCTGTGCATAGTCGCGATCTTCAGGATCAATTCCTCGCTTGGCCTTGGCTGTCTCAATGAGCTGCTGCGGTCCCTCCATAGCCCAAGCAACCGGCAGAAATTCGCTGCAGTAAATAACGTGACCTTCAAAGAAAAGGTTAGCTTAGGCCGAATGTCGAAGAGGATCGAAGGACGCACTGGGACGCCATGTTTCCGCAAGATTCATGCAAACCTCGTACAGCTCTGAGCAATTAAATACAAGTCTGTCGGGTATCGGAGCGTATGTGGCGATCTTGTCATCTTCGATGGGACACACATGGTCGTCTGAATTGCCGAAGTCAACGATCATGACCTTCGGGACACGACGCTCATTTTCGATTCGAGTTTGAACCACAATGTTCCGTTCCACGAGATCCTGGTGAACGACACCCGCTTTGTGTATACGATGGAGAGCGTCGACCACTTTCTCCCTACCAGCGCGTGTAAAAAGAGGTCAACAGCGGTAGTGTGGAGAACTTGCAAGAACATACCTGATGTCGAGTTCGTAGTACTGTAGCTTGGCCTTCAGCGAGACGCCGCCGTCCTGGAGGACCAAAACTCCGGTACGACCCTCGCTGGTAGTGCCCACAAAGCACCCAAATACAGTCGGAACGCAATCTCCTTGCAAGTGAGAAAGTTTCTCGCTGTATATCTTCGCCTCTCGCTTGAGTACATCGACACGACGCCCACCATAAGCGACCTTGCAGACAACGCGTTGTTCATCTGGGTGTATCTGGTCACTATAGACGCGCCGCAACGTCGCTCGGAAGACCTGGGTATTTCCGTCAGGCCGTTCCACAATTAGATCGTCGACAAGTGCTCTGATGGAGGTATCGAGGACGTCTTTGGGAGGGAGTAGGAAGGGATCGAGGTGATACCACGTCGTCTCCGTGTGTCCGGTTGTCACCTGCGGCGACTCGGAGAGAAAGGGAGCATAATGAGGCCACTGGAGTTGAATCATGGTGGAGTGTCCGAGAGAGAAGGAAGGATCACCTGACTATCTGCACTGGCTGGTCGATGGTGGTGGTATATGTATGTACGCAGGTAGATGATGACGCGGACGCCTGGCTTGTACCGTGGGAATAAGGTGGAAGCTCCCGATTGCTGAGTGCTTTCAACGATAGAACAAGCCTTTACGTTGCCGTCTGGTTACCGTACTAGTAACAATGAGCACGCTCGCCCAGTTTTGTTCACCGAGTACAGCAAGCCTGGACGCGGATGCCGGGAGCGTACCCGAATCAGTTCGGTATGTGTTGCCAACTAATGTTGAGCGAGTACAATCGGGGGCAAACAACAAGACAATTGATTCTGTGCAACAGAGTGCATGGCGCGGAGCCTAATCTAGGCGAACCGGTCCATTGTCCATGGCGAGACGTCTATCCTGCCAGATGTTGAACCTCCTGATGATATCATCGGCGTCGTATAGTGCCTGCGCCTCCGATATACCCTCGGGGCGCATCTTGACAAGGTCCATTGTGCTGCTGATCGTTTTCAGCGATATCTCGCGTCCATAAAAATCGACGTTATCTAGCGAGAGTTAGTAATCGCATGCCGAGGACAAGAAAGACCTTGTGGCTCACATTGATAGAAAGCTTCGGCCATCAGTGCCACATGCCATAGCTGGGAGCAGGGCAGGGGCTCCTTCGGCTGAGGAGAGTAGACACCAATGTCTCCTTTGAAAGGACATTCGTGAGACCCATCCGCATGTCCAAAGCCGACGAGCATCGGATAGAACGACCCTTCCGGAGTCTGGAATGCGACCACGTTGTCCATCCCGAAGTCTCTGAACGACACACCAGCACGGTGAACGGCCACCAAGTGGTCGATCACAAGCTGCCTGAGAGAAGGTACTCAGTGTAAAGTAGATTTTCAAAGGAGGCCTCGCACCTGAACTTAGGGGGCTGTTGAACTATATCCCTCTTGAGCGGCCGTCCGCAGTCCTGCATTACCATGACGGCCGTCTGTCCTTCATAAGTCTCGCCCTGCCAGAACCCATAGACGTGTGGAACACGGGAAGTGAACAGCGGCTTTAGCTTGTCGAGATAGATTTCCGCCTCCTTCAGAAGGTTACGGACGTAGGTCCTGCCCATCGCAACTTTGAGAATTACGGTGACGCTGCCATTCAGGGAGATGCTCGAGACATGCATGGTGGCTCGATACACCTGATTCCCGGACTTGTGGCCAGCCGCAATGCGTTCCTGAATGCGAGTGATTGTGAAGGTAGCTGGATTATTATCTGGGCTGACGGCTACGAAGTCATCATATGTCATCCGAGAAGAAGCATCCGACTCCGCCACCGGTGTGAGATCCTGGGGGAACTTGAGCGTATACGAGTGCACGGAAGCCATGAAAAAAACAGGAGGGAGCAAGAGAAGGATGATGCACTTTGAGATTTGTTGAGAGAGGCGTCGACACGGTCAGAGCGAACGGATTGAGCAGGCATCGGATTAAAGGTCTCGAGCGTGGGAATGCCGAAGTTGAACAGTCTTGATGGCCGCATATGGTAAGGCAGACGCGGTGGCAGACGCGTCCTCGAGCTGTACAGCCTTGTCATACACGCAAGGGGGGCATGCTACCTCATGGTACCTGGTACGATTCATACATAAAAAGCAAGCTTGAAACTCTAACATATTCTCAGCTTAACAAGTCGCATCGTCGCAAAGGATCATTACCGTCCGAAGCACGAATATGTCGGCTCAAACGGACAAGACTTGGTTCAGGGGCTTGTTGTAGTCCAGAGTCCCCAGCCCGTAACCTAGGTGAGCGAAAACAATCAGTTATCGTCCCCTCTCCCCCTATAGACGAAGAAGTAACCACGTACCAGGTCCCATCCAGAAAGCACAGGGAACCCTTGATCGATGATCCTGCACCCGGGGTTGCTCCCACGTGCAATCAACTTCGTCGCGCCCTGCGAATACAGCAGCGGACCCGAGCGACGGCTTCCCCGCATTCCGCCTTACATCGTTCGGCAGCGCAATGACGCTCGCCCACAGCGCCGTCTCGATACGTTGGATACGCGAAGATGTTCGAGAAGCCCCCCGGAGGAGAAGGATGCCGCGACCTCAGGCGTGACACCTTGTGTGCCGCCGACAGACGTTAGGCTGTAGCGTGTGTGTGGCGCGTCAGAGGCGGAGGCTTCGATGCATGACTGCGGGGACTAACAAGGGACAGCCGCGGGGGAACGTAGGCCCGAACGTGGTGGCGTCGCAGGTGCTATTGGACGGGAAGCTGTACACGCCATTGTCGCCGGAGCAGAAGAGTACCGTCGTGCCCCGACTTCCCAGCTGCGCAGACGTCGCAGAAAAACCTGCCCACTCGTCAGTCGCGAGCATGTTTCCACGAAGGATGCACTCACTCTGCGATGGAAACGTCGAACGTGAAACCATCTTGGTCGAAGCCATAGCTGGTACTGAGGACCAGCGGGGTCTCTTCCTGGGACAGTAGGAAATTCGCGAGGTCAATGAAGCCGAACGCGCTTGCATCGCCAACGGAGTAGAGCGTGGTCAGTACACCTGTAGCTACGCCGACAGCATACTGGATGTCCAGACTCTGAAGAGCGAGTCAGTCATTCTGCATATACATCTGGAAGACCGGACACGAACAGCTTCGCATCCGTGTTTCTGGGCAAACATCTCATACACCCCCTCCTTGCCCCGTCCCTTCCTGCACACGCCCAACCTGCCACCGTGCCCCGTCATCGTCCATGGAAGATCCGGGATCCCTCACGAAGAACGGACTCATAACACTTTTTGGCGGATAGAGGGATGGCGGGGCTCATGCAGTGGTGTTCGCGCGGGTGCATGTAGCGCGGGACGGACGCGCTGGTGCCGTTCAGCTGTGCGGGCACGAGGTAAGCTCGCTGCTGTGCATGAAAGAGAAGAGACAGACCAGGAAATGGCCTGCTCAGAGATCTGTAAGGATGCCGAGGGAGTAGGCAGGAGCTTCGGCCAGGGGTTGTATCAGGCATGTCATCGTTGGCGCCGGAGCCATGGGATGGAGGGCGGGTGCCCTTGAGCGTTGTAACAGCATCGGCCATCACAGGTCCATGTCGTGCGACTGCTGCCGCTGGCGACGGCCGCTACAGTAGAGGGACCACATCGGGTGCGTGCGGTACACATTTCCGAGGCGGCGCAAGTCCGTAAACACGACCTCAGACAATCCGCGATCGCCTCGGGACCAAGCGTCGAGCCTACCGAGGTGGAAGGTCAGTGGGTGTGCGATTGGGAGTTCTTGCGCGCACGACGCTTCTCTGTGGCATTGCGTGAGGTGGAGGTCGCGCGACTGAGCAAGATCGCGTCATTCGGTGTAGTTGGGTTTCGTTAGCTCTCAATCCCTCTTTCATGAACCTGATACTCACCTGGGGAAAAAGTCGTAGCAACGCGCGACTTCAACATGGCGAATGGATGCTTCGAGGGTGCGAACGTGCAAGAATATGCTTGGGAGCTTCATGGACGCGCGGTGGGCGATAACGACGTTCGGGTACATGCAAGCTAAGAGCCCCGCAGCAGGTAGGATGGTGGTCACTAGAAGCAAGGAGCTGGGCGCTGTTGTGGACGTCGTAACCAGGTGTTCACGCATGCGTGTGTAGAGCGAAGCAGACACACTGGTGATGTTCAGCTGCTCGAGGTCTGGGCTGAAAGTCCTAGCAGCGATGGCGCAGAATATCGGGCCCGGGGTGAGCTCGTTGCTGTACATGAAAGAAAAACAGACAAACCAGGAAGCGGCCTGCCATGCCGGGGGAGTAGGCGGGAGCTTCGGCCACGGGTTGTAGCAGTCATCGTTGCGGGTCGCTGCTGAAGTCATAGGATTGGGGGCGTGCGGCACGAAGGTCGTTAGAAGTGAGGCAGTCAAGGGGAGGGGACTACGGGCGCCGAGCCGGTCTGCTTTTGCACGGTCAATGAAAAACAAAACATCGGAGGAGGAATGGGGACGACACTTGCAGGATATGGGGTACGACGCTCATTGAATAATCAAGAACTTATCTTGATCCTTGTTCTCCACCACCGTCATGTATGTAGTCTTGCATTTCCGCTGCGCTAACGTATGGCCGTCAGTCTGTGCCGGCGTATCCTTCGCGTTCGAACGTCTTCATTGTCGCTGCGTGCAGCCGCAGCATCCTGGCTCGCCAACTGCCTGCAAGCACTGACAAGAGTGTGTCGAACCTGATGTCGACCGCATGGGCGTGGATCCAGAGGCCGGTGGATGTGAGTCTCGAGAGGTCGGGGGCGCTGACAAGATACGCGGTCATCACGTGAGCAAACCTTCGCATTTTGACGCGACGCGACGATCACGTGAGAGACGCGACGCGACGCGTCCTCGGGGTATTAAAGGAAGCTCCTTTGCACCCGCCGTCGGTTCATGGAATCCCGACCTACACTGTCCCTATGGAGAAGGTGCTCTTGCAGTCAGAGGGTCATCGAAGACCAGACCCCACATCAAGAGTCGGCAGAAATGCAGGAACGCAACGTGCAGAGTAAGTGAATGGTAAGTGTCATTCCCTGTTTTTGACTGTACGCTCGTGCTGTATCGGCACAAATATCCTGAAGCCCCGTCTCTGAGTCTAAGCACCCTGTCTACCCCGACGATAACCGTCGGAGCGCGTCGCACGCACGGCGCTGCCACTGCGACCTAGGCTGTCGCGTGCTGTCGCCGACTCGCTATGTGCCCTGTCCAACAACTGCGCGTAGAGTACACGTCGCACATCCTCTGAGAGTACGAGTTCTGCGTCGTCTTCATTCTCGAGTTGTACTTCGACGCTCAATTACGACACCAAGAGAGCTATGTAATATCGTACCTATGCTGGTGATGCGCTCCTGTGTCTCTCTCGCGCTCCTGAAAGTTCCCCTAGTCTTCCTCCTCTGCATGGTGCACACCTGGGAGAGGCCCGATCCCTCCAGCACACCTTCTGATTCTGATGGTGGACGCGTCTGCCGCTGGAGTAGTGATAATGCGTACTGACAGACCGACTCGGACCCGAAGCGACATGCTTAGATAGTTGTAAGGCGTTTTTAGAGGGCGGCGATGAAGTCTTGCAACGTATTCTGTCAATGTGAGAGCGACAAGCAGACAGAGAGAATCTCAGCGAGGGAGTAATTGACAACACAGACGGAGAGTAGACGTGTACATAACCCTGCGTTCGCCGTTCGCGGGCCATCGCGCGCGCCAGTTGTCTGACGCTCGCGCCGGAGCCGCTGGCAATGCGACAACTTGTCTCTTCTCTCCATAGCTGTGACTGGTAGAGGTTCGTTGTCTCCTTATAACCTTCCAACTCTCCTACTCACTGCTCAACCTCTTCCAGAGAGACCCGGAGGATCGTGGTCCCATTTCGCTCCCCCCTCATCTCTTCGCTGTCCATGTCTTCGTTACTCTGGCCTCAGTACTTTGCCTCTCCTGACACAGATGACTCGAACTCTGGGTCCTCAAGGCCTGCCTCTCCCTCCGAATCGTCAGGTTCACTCTCCGACTCTTGCTACTCTCTCAAGCCATACATTCCCGATCGATCCGTCGAGGATCCTGTCAAAGCCTTTCTGGCGAAGCTCATCTCAGAATCGTCAGACGGCAATAGCCAAGTATTCCGTGCCGACCTGCGCGTAGTGACAAAGGCCGGTCTGACTGACGACAGACGGCGGGTTGTCTGCAAGGTCGCGTATGGAGAGCGTCAGGTAGAGATTCTCCAGAAGGAGGCCGATGTGTACAACACGAAGCTGTTGGATCTCCAGGACAAGATCGTCCCGCTTATGTATGGATGCTACATCGACGTCACGGACGAGGGGCCAACTGGAGTCTTGATCTTGCAGTATTGCGGCGTGCCACTCACGTACGAGTTGACGAACTACGAGCTGACAGTGAAGTAAGTCATGCTTGTGCAGGTTGCGCTTACACCGCTTACACCACCGCTCTTAGGCACCAAGCTGTGAACGCTCTATTGGCCATCCACAAAGCCGGAGTCCAGCACAACGACTTCGCTGAGCGTAACATCGTTGTCTCGAGGAGTCCGGACGGCGCTCCCCACGTGAGGATAGTAGACTTCGGAATGGCGCTTGAACATACTTGTTCAGTGAAGCGCGACGCTATTACTGCGTACGAAGTAGCCCCTCCTTTTTGTGAGTTCATGTGCGACGAACTCCACACCGCCTGCAGAGATGACGCAGAAATTTGGCATCCTAGTATGTTTCTCTCTATTCCTTCTCTTGTTGACGTACCATTGAAACATCGTTCTTTCATAACAGGATTCGTGAGGCTCTTTGGCAGTCACGTTCTCGCGCAGCATGCCACTTCGGTGGAATCATTGTTGCAGCACGCTCCCCGTATCCCTGATTGGGCAGACGACAACCGCGCCAGAGCAAATGCTCAGAGGGTGATCAGAGACCTCACCGAGGACCTGCAGCAGCGAGAAGCTCTGGATGCGAGTCCTGTATCTATTGAGTGGTCGGATGCCGAGGACGACTTGGCTTGAACGGACTCCTCTGCTTTCCTGCATCTCTATCACATGTCATGCGGCGTCCTGTTTGAACTCTGAACCACTCTCGTCTACAGAATGCACCGCTCGGATAGCTTATCAGCGTGCTGAGCTTGCATGGGTGGCGTGAACGCGCGGAGTGCGGATTGGCGGCGCAGGCTCGTGAGCGGGAACAGGCTATCGCAGTGGCTCGGTCCGTGAGCAGGATGTGTTCCACTCTGCCTCTCTCTCTCGTTTGAACTTGGAGACGTGAGCGTGATGTACTCACCAACGGTCCATAAAGAGCTTGTACAGCAGTACGAGAGCGCGTGTACGCTACAAGACATAGGAATGCCAACGTCAATCTATAAGTTGAGCGTCTGGCTCGCTGCTATGTATATACGCCCAGGATGTTGGACTTCCCATGCAACACCGTGAACTCCCCGTCAGAGCGCGTTGGCATGCACGTCCTAGGCTGTCGCATGCTGCCTCCTGCTCGCCTAGCAGTATCTCTATGCGTGCGTATCGCGTGCGCGTGTTGTCTCACGGTCTTCCGGCGGGAGCCGCTAGCAATGCCAGCTCAGTGTCAGACTCACAAGTCACTACCAATACACCATGACCATGACGCTCGAGTTCCCTGCGGCACCGCTCCTTCCTCCAGATCGCCAGGTGAATCGGCCACCCTACTACACGCTGACCGCGATGAACGATGCAGGGTTTCAGGGAATCAAGTACATCGTCAAGGAAGTGCATGAATGCATCTCCAGTAGCCACAATGGGATGCGACAGGTGTTCCGCGTCACCATAGAGTTCGAGGCCTCGAAGCAGACTCGCAAATTCGTCTGCAAGGTCGCGTTCGGCAGACGATGGTTCCAGGTGCTCAAGGAGGAGGCTTTGTTGTACGAGGGGAAGCTCGAAGCTCTGTGCGGCAAGGCCGTCCCGGTGTATTACGGCTTTTTCATCGGCGAGACCTACAAAGGGAGGACTGGTGTCATGATGCTAGAGGATTGCGGCAGACCTTTGCGCACGTCATTTCGTAAACAACCGCTGTACTTTCGGTGGGTCTTACTGTTACGTGTTCTTTGTGTCGCTCAGTGAAGCTGATGCTACTTATACTCTTTGTGCCGCAGGGAATCGCTTCTGAAGGCGCTCATTGCCGTGCACCATGCAGGCGTGGACCCCGAAGACTTCACTGAGGACAACGTTGTCGCCACTCACCACGCGGAGAGCAACACGTACATGCCGATGATAATCGATTTCTCAAACGCCAACGGGAACCATAAGTGCCGGTACAAGGACGACTTTGAAATGTACTCTCCCATGCCCTTCCCGAGCGAGGTTGACTGCTCAGAGATCTGGAGGGCATTCATGAAGGCGGAGTTCTTTCTTCCCCGTGAGTATCTACGGCTGGCTTTATTACGATTTGGCGAGGTTGCTGATCGTTTTCGTGAAGGCTATGTCCGATTCTTCTCGCGCGACGTGCCGGTCGAGTACGCCAAGAGCGTCGAGTTGCTGAAGGCGAACGGCCATCCGCCGGAGGATGTCCCGCAGTCTGAGATAGATTACGTCGCGTATGAAGTAGTCAAGGCTCGCTACGACTGGCTCACGGAGAGGAAGGCCTTAGACATGGGAGAGGTTCAGCTCAAGTGAACACCGTCGAGTCCGAGTCTGTCTGCATGTAGTGTCTCCTCGCCGCAAACTATGCTTGACGTCCCTCTTGTACATGCCTCCTTCAAGAGCTGATAGAAAACGTGGTCAGGCATGTAGACAATAACCAGCCTTAGTGCCAATTCCGCTCTGCAATTGCCGCTAGGGCGAAAACGGACAAAGAGCTGGCCGTGATGACGATTTCGTCCTCGACCAGGACACAGATTTCAAGAGAGCCAAGCTCACAAGTCGCATACAAGCAGAAATCATCGACTGCATTCGGATCCACTCACTAATATACACTACTCATCGCGCTAGCGCTGTCGACAGTCCAGAGTTCAAACAGATATGCAGGACACCGTACGGTACATGATACAGACGCAGGAAAGAAGACGAGTCCCAGGCCGTTCAAGCCAAGTCGTCCTCCGAATCCGACCACTTAATGGGTGGTGGATTCGCATCCAGAGCTTCTCGCCGTCGCCGCTCCTTGGCAAGCTGATCAATCTCTTTCTGAGCGACTTGTCTGGCGCGGTTCTCATCCACCCATTTGGGGGTATAGGGATTGTGCTCCAACAACGACTCCACCGAAACGGCGTATTTCACGGGAATGAGATTGCCAAAGATCTTCGCGAATTCTGTTATGAGTCATGAGAAAGAAGATGTTTTGAATGGTACGTCAAGCAAGGGGGAAAACATATAGAGACGAGAAACGCACTGGGAAGCCAGATATCTGCGTGATTTCTGCAGGCGTAGTAGAGTTCGTCGCATAGGAAATCTTGAAGATGAGGGGCTATTTCGTACGCAGTAATAGCGTCACGCTTCACTGAACAAGTGTGTTCACTGGCCCTTCCGAAGTCTACTATCCTCACGTGAAGGGCTCCCTCCGAACTCCTCGAGACAACGATGTGACGCTCCGCGAAGTCGTTGTGCTTGACTCCGGCTTTATGGATGGCCAATAGAACATTCACAGCTTGGTGTCTAAGAGCGGTGGTGTAAGTTGTGGAAGCGCAACCTGCACAAGCACGAGTTACCTAATCGTCAGCGCGTAGTTCTTTAACTCGTACGTGAGTGGCACGCCGCAATACTGCAAGATCAAGACTCCAGTTGGCCCCTTGTCCGTGACATCTACGTAGCATCCATGCATAACCGGGATGACCTTGCCCTGGAGACCCAGCAGCTTCGTGTTGTAGAGATCGGCCTCCTTCTGGAGCACCTCTACCTGACGCTCTCCATACGCGACCTTGCAGACAACCCGCCGTCTGTCGTCAGTCAGACCGGCCTTGGTCATTACGCGCAGCTCGGCACGGAATACTTGGGTATTGCCGTCTGACGATTCTGAGATGAGCTTCTGTAGAAACGCTCTGACAGGGTCCTTGACAGATCGGTCGGGAATGTATGGCTTGAGAGAGTAGCAAGAGTCGGATGGTGAACCTGACGATTCGGAGGGAGAGGCAGGCATTGAGGATCCAGAGTCGGAATCATCTGTGTTAGAAGAGGCAAAGTGCTGAGGCCAGAGTAACGAAGACATGGGCGGCAAAGAGATGCAGTGAAGTACGATGTGGGCCGTGGTGAGCGACAGAGAGAGAGAGTTGAACGTTGAACGTTGCGTCGCTGTCGCCATTATTACATAAAAATCAGACGCCATCAACTAGCGTTGCGGCGTGTGTACTCATTGTACTCCGATGCTCCCCCACCCACTGCCATATGTGAACATAGGAGAGTACTGTCCAGTCTGCGCCAGCGTGCGTAGCTTTTGGCAGAGCCGGGGAAGCAATGAGTTCGCCATTATCCGCAGTTGACATGAATTGCGGCGGACGAACGGTTGAAGAGTCGTGAACTTTAAGCTTGAAGGCTCACCTGACAGTCTTCGAACATCGTGAGATGCTATAGGCAGCCCAATACGTTCTCGGGATACCTGGAAGATCATGGGGACGCGCTTGGGCAATTATGTTGTTGTTTCTTCATGCGTGATGCGTTATATGAGCTAGTACTCGTACACAAAGGTTACTTCACCGAGACGTCCGATATCTGGCACAAACCATCCACGCGCTCAGAGATATGTCATGGGGCGATAAGATTTCGTACTCACCGATTGTCCTCATTCCCGATTCTCACATCTCACCCTGACACGCAGCTACTACTGATTCTCCAAAAACCCTATCCCAGAATTCCGAACCTTGCCCATGAAATTCTCGTACCACTTCGCGATCAAGCCCATCGGGATCATAATGTCCGGCGACAACGCGGACGGGTTGCCCCCGACGAAGCTCGAGAGGTAGTTGAACAGATGCCGGACGATGCGCTCCGCCATGAGCGTCGCATCTGCGGCGGGGTTCGATCTCGCGCCAACAGCGGAGGGCAGGGCGGCGCACTCGGCCATGATCTGCGGAAGAGGCTCGATGGAGAGCCCGAGGAAGGCAGTGACGTCCGAGATGCCGTCGGGTGCTGCCCCCGTGAAGATGGCGTGTGCGTTGGTGGACTGGGCGGAGTAGGTGCCGCGCAGGCGGAATATTGCGGAGGGCTTCTCGTTCGAGATCCTTTGTCGCCATGAGCGTTGAGTACAAATGTAAGGAATTGCATGGGAGCTGACTCACATTCCAAGTAACTGGAAACCCTTCCCTGGCCAGAAGAAATGTACTGTTGCCCCGAAGCCGTCAGGAAATGGTACTGTCCGCCCGCCGTGTCAGAGATGATGTGCTGCTAAACGACAAATCGCGAGCACGCACCTGTCCCAAGCAAACATACGCATACGTGGTTGATCGAGCTCGCGGCTGGTAGCTCGAATAGCGCGTGGGTCTCGTCGATCTGCTGAAGATTGGTCTGGAGGGGGCGACCCGCGACAACCAAGCCGAACATTTTCTTTCGTCGTGCTAGTAACCGGGAGAGCTTTCGGATGAAGTCTGAGGTTGAGACTAAGGACGCGTTACGGTCGGCGGCGTTGTTTTGAGGAGGATGGAGGAGGAGAGGAGGAGAGGAGGCGCGGCGTTCTCGGAAGTTCGCGCGACATCGCGGTGGAGCGCGACGCACCGCGAAGAGCGCGCGCCCAGTCCCGCGCAGGCGTCTAACCTTGACAGACACGATCACGTGGCCTGGGACCGCGAGGCCCCCAGGTCGGTCCGTCGGCCTTCTGCCAGGTACTTCACTGCGTCTGTTTCCTGTCCATGTCTTCGTTACTCTGGCCTCAGCACTTTGCCTTTCCTGACACAGATGATTCGGACTCTGGATCCTCAAGGCCTGCCTCTCCCTCCGAATCGTCAGGTTCACTCTCCGACTCTTGCTACTCTCTCAAGCCATACATTCCCGATCGATCCGTCGAGGATCCTGTCAGAGCGTTTCTGGCGAAGCTCATCTCAGAATCGTCAGACGGCAATAGCCAAGTGTTCCGTGCCGAGCTGCGCGTAGTGACAAAGGCCGGTCTGACTGACAACAGACGGCGGGTGGTCTGCAAGGTCGCGTATGGAGAGCGTCAGGTAGAGGTGCTCCAGGAGGCCGATCTGTACAACACGAAGCTGCTGGATCTTCAGGGAAAGGTCGTCCCGGTTATGTATGGATGCTACATCGACGTCACGGACGAGGGGCCAACTGGAGTCTTGATCCTGCAGTATTGCGGCGTGCCACTCACGTACGAGTTGACGAACTACGAGCTGACAGTGAAGTAAGTCATGCTTGTGTAGGTTGCACTTCCACCGCTTACACCACCGCTCTTAGACACCAAGCCGTGAACGCTCTATTGGCCATCCACAAAGCCGGAGTCGAGCACAACGATTTCGCCGAGCGTCATATCGTTGTCTCGAAGAGTCCGGAGGGAGCCCCTCACGTGAGGATAGTAGACTTTGGAATGGCGCGTGAACATAGTTGTTCAGTGAAGCGCGACGCTATCACTGCGTACGAAATAGCCCCTCCTCTTCAAGAGTTCTTGTGCGACGAGCTCTACTCTGCGTGCGACGATCGTGCAGATATTTGGCTTCCCAGTACGTTTCTATCTGTTCCCTCTTGTTGACGTACCATTCAAACATCGTCCTCTTATAAATTCTAGGATACGCGAAGCTCTTTGGCAGCCTCATTCTCATAAAGCACGCTGTTTCGGTGGAATCATTGTTGGAGCACGCTCGCTATATCCCTGAATGGGCGGACAAGGCCCGCGCCAGACAAGTCGCTCAGAATGAGATCGATGACCTTGCAGAGGAGCGGCGACAACGAGAGATTCTGGACGCGAATCCAATCCTCATTGAATGGTCGGATGCTGATGACGACTTGGCTTGAATGGACTCGTCTTCTTTCCTGCATCCATGTCATACGCCATGCGGTGTCCCATTTGTTTGAACCATTGATACCGCGACGATCCTCTCCGTTTACCTTCGTACGTTCGCGCATATCCATTAGCATGCGGCGAGGAAGCGCCGGGAGTGCGGCCCGAACGCGCGCCGATCGTGCATCGGAGATCTCGCGAGGGGATTTTACGTGCTCGGTGCGGGGTGACTCGCGTTCGTCGTGGCGGACGACGTGGACGACCTGCGCTCAAGTACTTGCTTCGACTCTCCTCGAGGACCCTCTTCTGCAGCCTCTTGACCAGCGCGGCAAAAGCGATATCCAAACGATAATCGGGACCACAATTTGGGGTCACAGCTGTCCAGTTTTCCAAGTCTAGCCTCATGATCAGGCTTGCCTCTCGCCGTGTACATAACTCTCTCCTGACCAAGGCTAAGACACAGACCCTGTCTTTCTCCCATACCGCTCCTGCCATGCGTCCCCTTACCCCAGACCAGCTCAACCCCGCCATCCTGAACGTGCAGTACGCCGTGCGCGGCGAGCTCGCCATCAAGGCTGAGGAACTGCGCGAGAAGCTCCAGGACGAAAACCACGATCTCCCGTTCAAGAAGGTCATCTCCTCGAACATCGGAAACCCACAACAGAAGGGGCTTGACCAGCCCGCCCTCACCTTCACGCGTCAGGTACGCCTCCTTGCTTGTCTCGTACTCGGAGCAGGGAGATGGAGGGCGCCGCTTGCAGGTCGCTGCGCTCATGGAGTACCCGCCCCTCGCGGAGCTTGTCAAGGGCAAGTGGCCGCAGGACGTGCTAGACCGGGCGAAGGAGCTGCAGGAACACATCGGGTCCATAGGCGCGTACTCGCACAGTAAAGGCGTGCCTTTCATTCGCAAGAGCGTCGCCAAGTTCATTGAAGGTGCGGAGCCCCACATGCCCCCACATTCCGGTGCGCCTCGAGCTTACGCGACACCCCTGGCCCAGAACGCGACGGTTTCCCCAGCGACCCCGAAGACATCTTCTTGACGGCAGGCGCGTCCGCAGGCGTGTCACTCATTCTCAACGTGCTCATCACGCCCAACGTCACGGGTGTGCTCATCCCCATCCCCCAGTACCCGCTGTACACCGCGACGCTCGCGCAGTTCTCGGGTACCCCGCTCCCATACCACCTGTCCGAGCCCGAGGGCTGGTCGACCTCGCTCGAGGAGATCAAGTCCGCGATCGCGAAGGCGAAGAAGGACGGCATCACGCCCCGCGCGCTCGTCGTGATCAACCCGGGCAACCCGACAGGAGCCATCCTCGACAAGAAGACGATGGCGGACGTCGTGCGGCTCTGCGAGGAGCACTCGCTCGTCCTGCTCGCAGACGAGGTGTACCAGGCGAACCTGCACCGGCCCGACACGCACCCCTTCCACTCGTTCAAGCAGGTCGTGCGCGAGCTCAACTCGCCCATCCCGCTCTTCTCCTTCCACTCGATCTCCAAGGGCGTCAAGGGCGAGTGCGGCCGGCGCGGCGGCTACTTTGAGTGCACGAACATCTCGGACGACGTCCGCGCGCTCCTGTACAAGATGTCCAGCGTGAACCTGTGCCCGCCCGTGTCGGGCCAGATCGGCGTGGACTGCCTCGTCCGCCCGCCGCGCCCCGGCGAGCCTTCGTACGAGCTCTGGAAGAAGGAGACGCAGACGATCCACTCTGCGCTGCGCCACCGCACGCAGCTGATGGCGCAGCGCCTGAACTCGCTCCCAGGCGTGTCGTGCGTCGACTCCCCGGGCGCGCTCTACCTGTACCCGAAGCTCGAGCTCCCGGACAAGGCCGTCGAGGAGGCGAAGCGGCTGGGCAAGAGCCCGGACACGCTGTACGCGCTCGAGCTGCTGGACGCGACGGGTATCTGTGTTGTGCCCGGCTCCGGGTTCGGCCAGAAGGACGGCGAGCACCATTATCGCCTGACGTGTCTGTGCCCGGGTGTGGAGGAGTACGTGAGCGCGCTGGAGAGCTTCCACAAGAAGTTCGTGGCGAAGTACGGCGGGTTGTAGGGCGCATCTGTTCTTGTTCTGTCTTTGCGTCTCTTCTGGGCTTGAGGTTGTTCGGATGTCTTGCTCTCTTCACGTTACGTGCGCATTGTATAGTTCACTGCATTTGTAGTACAACAGAACAGAAAAGACGAATATACTTGTCGTCGTTGCTGGTTGACAGACTCATGATGTGTTCGACTCGACCACCTAGATAGTAGAGACCTGGCCAGCGGGTACGGCACGGATCAAGACGGTACGTGAATACGTTCAGACCTACCAGCTGCACTGCTGACTCGATCACCTAGGTGATGGCCTTGTATAACGGAGTCCATGAGCCTCACCCAAGAGTGGCGAGGTGCAGAGCATCCTGATCTCGTCGACCACGTCCCAGCTGCGATCGTGGCACGTGATCGGCACGTCAAATGTTAGATCGTGGGTTGACAATGACATGAGGTGCCTGGATGCGTCTCGGGCTTCGTGAGGAACTCTGGAGGGGCTCGAGAGATAGCAGGAGGCGTAGGCAGGGCAGACAATCCCTGCCGTACGTACTTGGCCGTGCGTACTACGTGGCGGCAAGCTCGGAACACCCTGGCAACGAAGAATTCGCTACGATATACGTATCGCGCCCGCAGTGTCCGCTCAGGCAGTGATGCCAGCAGTTCGCTGAAGCGTCGGAGGGCCTGTTCCATGCTGAGGCGCTCTTCGGGCTTCTCTCGTGTCATGTCCGCGACGAGAGGTCTCATGAAGTTGAGGCTGGACGAGTGCTGCAGCAGATGTGATGTGAGTGACATTGCGCAATGCGGGTAAAGAGCAAGAACGAGAACGGTGGACACCACGCACCTGCATGAAGTCCTCGCGAATCATGTTCCCAAGACTATACACGTCTATAAGAAATGGATTCGATACTCCGGTCGGGTCCCGGTACTCCGGAACGCTCTTGTCGCCTCCGATCCACGTCCGCGTGAGGAGCGCATCCCCAGGCGAGAACTTGCGCGATATTCCAAAGTCAATGATATAGTACCTCGTGGGACGCTCTGTGCGAGTGTACTTCTTGACTTTCCGCTGAAAGTCGTAGCTTCTCTTGGGATACCCGGGATGCGGGATGTCGGAGAACAGTGGCGCAGGATCCATCAAGACATTCAGAAGGTGGAGGTCGCTATTCGTCGCAGGATTAGTAGATGAGAGAGTGACACGTCAAAAGTTTCAAGTCGCGCACCAGTGCGCGATGAGGTGGCTGTGGATAAAGTGCAAGCCCTATGAACGGACCTGTTACTGAGCAACGCTCTATAAAGGGAAGAGGATGGCATACCTCGAACACCTGTCGGAAGCATTCTAATGCCTCGCCGACGGTTGCGAACTTGCACTCCTGTATTCGCATCAGGTGCGGCATCACGAGAAATATGACATCTTCATCCCGGGGGAAGTGAAGGACTTCGTATACCGGCACCGAGTGGTTGTGCGGATCGGATGCGAGTGGTTCCTGGGAGAAGAAGCAGACCAGATCCTCTTCGGTCGGAAAAAAGGACTTGTTGACCTGCTTCAAGGAAACGATGCGACCATCTGCAACGCGCGTCGCGTCCATAGTAGTACTGCGCTGAGGAAGCCTCGCCAAATGAGCGACGGGGTAGAATGAAATGACAGAGAAAGACAATCATACGAAGGTGGTTTTACCGTCTTCACAATGCCACATATCACTATTCTTGGACTTGAGCCACGATGGCTCCCAGTCCTCGTTGTAGCGCGGTCGCAGCTTGTAGCCGCAGCTTGCGAGAAACGTCTGATGCTCCCGCCAGAAGAACTCGGACTCCTTGAGGCCGCCAGGAGTGTTCGTGAAGTGAAGAGGATGCGCTTGGTATGGATCGTCGCATGAGGGTGCTCGACCAACAGACATAGCGATGAAGGGAGGAAGGAAGGGAGGTTGAGTGGACAACCGCGAAGGGAGGGAGGAAGACGGCTCTGTCCTTGTGCCAGCCTTGTACTACCACGGTCTGAACAGTTGTATGGCAACCGACTTGATGGGAGCTCGACAACGAGTCAACGACCGAGCCTTCTGAGGTCCTTCGGGATGGCAATCTGGAAATCTTAGTTCAGCTACTGGCCGCCATAGACCATGGTAAATCACGATTGACGAACATACTTGCCATGTTGCCACCGAGTCTGACTCTCCTGTGCCATCGCACTTATCGTTGGAGGGTCTCGTGTACTTTTACTTATCAGTGACTCACTATATGCGCTTTTACTCTCGACTGAATCATGTCATGGCGGTATAAGGTGGAGGATGTCTTGGCAGCCAATGATAGGCAGCGAGAAGAGTTGGCATGCCGAGAGGACGGCAGAATAGGCGCCCGTGTGGGTCTGCACGGATGATCGCCAAGTCAGAACTCTACTCACCGCCAGCTCTCACTTAACCCCACACACCTCACTTAGGACTTAGTCTCTGAATCGGGCCTTACATGCATGCCCCATGTTATCTCTGAGAGGAGATGTCGAGGATTGAATGTTCGCTGGAAGCTCGATGGTAAGCCTCAGTCGACCATCTTCTTGGTATCAGCCCGGAAGGACTGACCATAATGTACTACGCAGTACGAGCTGGAAGATTTGAAAAACACTCCGTGGCTGTTGGATGACTCGAGGGACAGGTAAGTATATCACGGACATATCGCGACTCGGAGAAGGCCTGCACTACGGAACGATCCTAACCCCCCGTAATCCTAGCGGTGTCCCCCGAAACCTCACCAAGAATCATGATCCTCCGAACCTGCGAAGCAAGCTCTCGGAACGGTGCCCCTTGCACAGGATCCTGGGGTCTGATCCGACTAAAGCCTCCCGTATGGCACAAACCGCGCAAGACGCGACACAGTGCCGTGACGTCATCCGGGCCTCCGTAGGTGAGTCCCTCCTCCGCCCACCGGTAACACAGTACTAACGAGATCTCTGAGATAGGAATGCATTGTGTATACCATCCGATTTCCGTGTGCGCTGATGCGTACGATGGAGTACTGGGACACAAGCGAGCGCCTCACATGCAGCACAAACCGCGCAGCCTGGAGAATACCGTAACCGTCATCCAGGTCTCTCAGATTCCAGCGATATCTGCCTCTCTATGTGCTGCCTACTGATTATGGTCGACTCGATAGGCATGCACTGCATGATTCTGGATCCGACGCGGCATCACAGACGGGAGAGCACGCGGGTACGAGCGATCTTTCCGTTTCGACGCCGACATTGCAAGGATACAGTGGTAGACACTTGAGCGACCCCGACGATCCTTCAAGGGGTCCTATGGCGACGCAGGCCCCAGACAAGGTGTGCTTGACGTCGAGCGTACGGAGGCGTAACCCCGACCGCCTATGTGTGGTGTCCCCTGAAACCTCACCGTTATCGGATCTACGAACCAGGGTCAAGAAGCCGCATCGTAGCAGGCCCTTCAGCACAGGATCCCGGGGTCAAGCCTCTCATGTACGTAGTACAAACGCGACATGTTGCCGTGACGTCATCACAGCTCGCTCCTGTCCAAATGCTCAATCCCCTCCGTGCCAGAAGTACTGACTTTACATGTACTGGCACACTTTGACCCCCCGATGCGCCCTGCTGGCGAGCACTCACCTACGGGGTCACGCGACTTTCCGATCCGATCCTGACCAGTCTGGCCGGAGTGCTCTTCTCCAGTTCTGCGAGCTCCGGAGACCATCCGCGACGGTGAGTCTGTGGGGGAGACAGTAATGTGTATTCCAATGGCCTCTCTTCATTTTCTCCCGGAGGACCTCGCGCACCCACACAAGACGACGAGTGGGAGAAGACCCACGACCTCCAAGCTACGATCCGATATCCGTGGCATTCGTCCTTCTACTGCATAGCGCGTTCACGCCCAATGCCTACCCTGGAGTGGTCACCAGCCCTCTAGCGCCATGCTAGCGAAGATCGCTTCACGTACAGGCCTTCCGTGGCTGACGGTTCGCGCGCCGCAGGTGTTGGAAGACTACCGATCGCGGTAAGCGTTGCACTGCCCATGTAGCTATCTGTGGCAACCTCGGAGCTGACGACACACGTTCTGCTGCAGGAGATGCACGGATGTGAAGCGACCTGCCTCGTGGAGGGTGCTCGGAGCTGTCAGAATGGTCTTTCCGATGCTGCTCGAAGCCAGGGGTGCTTCCCCGATAGGTCCGGAAGCCACTAGACCTGCTCGATGCTCGTAGCGCTGGACAAGCGAGCTCCGACGGGTGTATGGGACAAGAGGCTCCGTGCGTGCATGCGGAACCCTCGCCGCGGTTGGGGTGACGAAGGGAAGCTGGGGAAGCGTGAGTGGTGATGGGGTGGCGGACGACCTCTCGAGCGGGGGAGATGATGCCAGATATCGACGACGGATGGCAAGATCCCACGTCGAGAATCTGATATTCCTGGATGGTCGGGACGAGGCGGTCTGATACACGCCCCGGTCAGGCAGAGCGTGAATATCGCTACTCGCGAACCTAGCTGCACAGGACACGGCGTTATGCGTGACAGTGTCACACGGACCGGCGTGGCCGAGTTTGTCCGTGTTTGCCCGCGGTGGCGGGGCGGGGGCGATAAATAGTGGCGGGCGCGACGCGAGACGGGCTCAGTCTCTCTCCTTTTCTTTCTTCCGTCCACCGCTCTGCTCATGTTGGTTCTCATCGTGCAGCAGCTCTCCTACGCCGCGCTCCCCATCTCCCAATAACGCACGCTTGGCGTCGCGGGCGTGTAGCGCGCTCGAGGCGTTCTCTTCTCCGTTTTTCATTTCAAGCCGACCCGAACTTATCGACCCGTCATGGTGCGTGTGGACCCTGCCTCGCGCAGAGGCTGGTGTCGTTGAGCATGCGCGTATAGGTTTACGTTGGCGACAAGAAGTATGCCTGGTACGCATCTATCTAGCGATGGCGTCATACTCGTTACTGACGCGCGTCCTCGCGTGCAGCGAAACATGCATCAAAGGCCACCGCTCCTCGTCCTGCAAGCATACCGACCGCCCGCTCTTCGAGATCAAGAAGAAGGGTCGACCCGTCACGCAGTGCGAACACTGCAGAGAACTGAGGAAAACCCGTCAAATTCACGTCAAATGCGTCTGCGAAAATAAGGAAGCTGGGGAAGGCGGTCCGGGATCCTCGAGTAAAGGTGTGTTAATGCATTCAACTTGCCTAGCTTGGTTTCGTCTGACTTTCAAGGCTGCTTCGGTCGGTTGCCCAACAGGAGGAACAAAGGTCCCGGTCAGCGCCGCGTTTCCCAGCGGGCTTCCGGAGGAGCTCCTGGGAGCGTCGGTTGCATCCCAGCCCTTCTCCGAAGGCTCCGAGTCGGACCACAGCAGTAAGTCAGTGCAGGCCTTTACTGACGTGTTCTAATGGACATACCAGGTCGAGGTTGTTTGTGCAAAGATAACGCGACGTGTACCTGCTGGACTCCGCGTATCCGCAAATCATCCACGAAAGCCACGGAACGGCGCAACTCCTCTACCAGATCCATCCCCTCTCCTATCGAGGACACCATCTCCCGTCCCGCAGCTCTTGCCGTCCACGCTCATACTGGCAGCAACCGCCCCGTGCTCCCTAAGCCCCCTATAGAACGACCTGCTTCCCCTCCCCGCACCTTGCACGACCCTTCCTCTGCTCAAAGTAGTCGCCTTCCCAGTCATGGCCAGACGTTTTACAGTCCTTATGGCCGCGCTTATGACTATTCCCGCGGTGCCGAGTTCTCGAACATGAACAGCGTATCTCCCGCCAGTCTGCAGAACATCCTCAACGACCCTTCGAGCCCGGCTTCGCCGTTCGGAACGTGGTCGGGAATGGGAATGGACAGTACCTACTCGGCTTCTCCCGTGACACCGTCCACCTGCGGATGCGGTCCTTCCTGCGCATGTCCTGGTTGCCTCGAGCATCGGGGGCCTAACGCCGATACTTCTGCCACCTGCGTCAATCCCGATACGTGCATTGCCTGCTTAGACTGCAACATCAACTCCCTTACGGCTCTCGCGACAGATACCACCCGAAGCATGTACGATCCCTCGCAGGCACAGGACATTGACGACTGGCTCAGACAGGTGTCGTCCCTTCCCCAGCTGCCGTCTCAGGCCATGCAGACCCCTATCTATCCGCCAAATGCAAGCCACAGCCAACCTGACCTCCGATACGACCCGTCGATGTTGCAGTCCTACGGCATGTGGAACGACGCACAGGACTCGTCGATGTCCAACCAGTTCTCTCCTACTATCGTTGAAGAATGTTGTGGCGGACAGTGCCAGTGCCCACCTGGATTCTGCACCTGTCCCACCGACTGCTGCGGCTGCTGTCAAGGATGCTCATGCTCGGGTTGCGTCCACAGCAGCGCAGCCGGTTCTGGGCGCACCCTGACGTTCGCGACCTCCGGTGAGAGGGCCCCGTGTTGTGGCAGAGGACACCAGGGTCCTTCCGGCGCTGCACCTGTCCCTGGTCCTAGGCCCAGCAGGGCGAGCTTCTCCAGTCCATCCGCCGGCCCCTCAAATTCGCGGTACGCCAGCAGCCAGTGGCTGGCGCCTACGTTGACGGTGCCTAGAAATTCCCTCAGTCGCGCATCCTCGTCTTCCTCAAAGTCGTCTGGACAAGTCTCTACGTCCTCGGCGTCCCCCTCTCCGTTTGGAGATGGGCGCGATCACACTCAGCATGCTCGCGCTCCGGACGCCGCCGTCGGCGCCTGCTGCACGTCGATGGGGAGCATGAGCACGTCCTCAAATGCACCAGCGCCGGCGCCGCTGGTGCATCGTCGCGGCTCGGACCATAACGAATATCGGACCCATGGTTCTAGTTCGAGTACGAAGTACGCACGTCCGTTCTGAAGAAGATCTCTATCGTCGAGAGAGTGGTTCGTGCGTTGCCATATGCATGTGCGTTCAGTATCAATATCGGTATCTAGTGTTCCATCTTCTCTTGCTTCCCCTTCCCCTTCTCGTCTCCCTTCTTCTCGTCCGTCTGCCTCCGAGTTCCACGATGTACTTCTAGTCCCGCAGCCTGGTAGACGCGAGTTCTGTGATCTGCGCTGTTTGCTTCCTGCCTGCCTATGCTATTGTTGGTTTCGCGCCTTCTGTCGGTGTCTGCGCACGTTCGCGAGGGATCTCCGAGGCGTTCCGCTGCCTTGTGCTACTTATATCGCACAGCTCGAGGCGAGACACATGGCGCGCCCCCTGATGCGATCGTGGCGTGGCGTGGCGTTCTGACTTGCGTACGAGCGTTGGCTGGATCGGTCTCGCCACTCGGAAGACTTCAAGATTGCCTGTCGCCCTCGGTGGTTGGATGGGCTCGTCTGTCTCAGGACTTTGATTTGACCAGGTGCGTCCATCGTTTTACGAAAGGTAGCTGAGGCCTTCTACAGATAGCTCATGGCGGAGCGCGGTCGATTCTGTCGAGCTTCGTCGGGGGGAGACATCTGCCAACCTGACCGCGTTGTCGTCGAACATCATGATCTCGATGGGATCAATAGCGAAGTGCAGAATGGTGTGTACGAACGGGGAACCGGGATAACGGGTGAGTACCCAATAGGGCTCGTCGTTCCATGATAGACGGCTGAACGCGTCCTTAGCTCGATCACGTGACGTAGAGACAAACGGCATAACTGGCATGAGCACGTACGCATGCTTCAAGATTACGGAGCCTCGGTCTGTCCTACGCCGTCGGGAGCCATCCTTGACGATGGAGATAATGAGTTGAAAGACATGCGGATGCAACGCGTCCCCGGCGTCTGAGTTGTTATATACGGACGGCCAGAGGACGTTTCGGCGGCTCGACGGGTTGGACGCGATCCTCCGCCTCGACGGCTCCCTTGACACCTCTCAGCAAACTCTTCTCCTTTGACCATGGTATGATACCTTGAAGGTGTGTTTGAACTTACATTCAACAGCCTTTTGACGTTGACCCTTCGTGGCAAGACCGGAGCCCCCGAAGTCCTGTCTAGTTTCTTGCCTCACGCCGGCCTTAATACAGAGGTCAGTCTCGCCTCTATCATGGTTTGTGAGTTGTAACATATTCCGTACTTCCAGATCTGATTTACCATGGCTCCTTTGGGTTTCTAGCCGATTTCGCCGCTCACTGTGGGCCTGGCAAGGGCGGGCCAATTTCGGACACGGCCCTTATTGATCTCTACCCAGTGCTCATCCATCGTCACCGCCTGCCATGCGAAACCGAGACGTCAGAATCTAATGCATCCGAGTCCGAGCCTGAACACTCGGAAATCTATCTCTCGCCCCAGTACCTCCCTGTGCTACGTTGTTCATCGTCCTTCCCGATGCGCCCTTTACATTGAACGCTCCGCCGTTGGAGATGTCACGCAGATGCTCGTCATGCTGTGATCCCGCTTCCCCACGAACTGGTGTTGCCCGTCTCTCATGATGTGCTGCCTCTCCACAACGACCTGTCTGGAGAACCACTAGATCATGAAGCTTAGGATCTCGAGGTCCCGAGGTTTCGTGTAAGAGCTTCGAGAGAACGTGTCGCTTGTCTCATGTATACACACTAGTGACTTGAGTTATGGAATCTGGTATTATCGGAATGGAAGAGGGGTTGAGTACAGATGAGAAGGACCCGTGAACTAGCAAATGACAACCGAGTTCTATAGAGGGACGCTATTGTGTTGTCGAAAGCAAAAGCAACTCCTTCAGCCCGTCGTTGTCTTTGTCCCATTGAGCGAGCTCGTTCATGATTTCCTCGCATTCCATCGGCATGTATTCTTCTATCTCGTCCTCATTCCAAGCTAGACACATTCTTTTAGCGTCCAGCTCATCTCGAACCCTCTTCATCAGCTCTTCACGGGTTCCTAAGGCCCAGTTCGTTGGAACGGTGGATCCCATGAACGCAAACTCAACTACAAAAGGAGGCCATTAGCGATAATAGCGCGAAACACAATCGCTATAACTTACGAGGCTTCCAGATGCCAGCAGCTACGCAAGCGTTGTACAGCTCGTAGCATCCGAAGTTGTCCGGAGTTGGTGCTATGCCACCGATACTGATCACTTGACTCCTGGGGCAACACGGTGGCGCATGATCTTCACTCATTCCAAAGTCGACCAGGGTGATCGAGACCGATTCGTCATCGTTCTCGTTCAATACAAGGTTCCGTTCTTCAAAGTCCCTATGCCGCACACCATAATGGTGGACTCTCATCAATGAGCGCACTGCGGCCATTCTACATTTTCGACAATCAGCCGATTGTGAACACCGCAAAGACTTAAGACATGCTAGTAGTACGGTCATACCTGATGTCGAGGGAGTACTTCTTCAGATCTTTCCAGAGAGCGTCTCCGCAGTCCTGCATCACTAGGACTGCAGTTCGGCCTTCCTCCGGGTTCACCTCGCCAACGAAGAAACCAACGATCCGTGGGATGCATGAGCCTTGGATATCGACAAGTTTCTCGTAGAACGTTGCCTCCTTGATTAGAGAGCGCACTCGTCGTTCACCGTAGCCGACTTTGCAGATGACAGTCGACCCGGGAATGCCGAGAACTGAAGCGGTCTCCGACTCATTCCTAGACTCGGAGCCGCCGATCTGCCACTTGGCACGGAAGACCTGTGAGTTCCCATCCGAACTTTCTTTGATCTTCTCTGTGAGGATAAGAGCGAGCTGGGGTTCATGCACATCGTTCGGATGGTACGTAGGAATGCGGTGACAGAGAGACTGTGCGAATACAGAGGAGGGTGGTGGCAAGTGGAGCTGAGTGGGCCAGTGCAGAAACGACATGTCAGTTGGCTTGAAATTGGATATCTTTCGATTGTGAGGAGGGA
The DNA here is from genome assembly GCF_003813185.1 of Lentinus tigrinus ALCF2SS1-7. Taxonomy (NCBI): domain Eukaryota; kingdom Fungi; phylum Basidiomycota; class Agaricomycetes; order Polyporales; family Polyporaceae; genus Lentinus; species Lentinus tigrinus. The sequence continues at coordinate 271,147 of NW_027137944.1, forward strand.
GAGGATGTGTGGTGGAGGTTGACCATAAGGTAGCATGAACGTCACGGTGCGGCGCGTATCTCCGAGTCGCCACACCTCATCCGGACCCCGTCTTAGCGCCATCGTGGACGCCTGCTGTGTGTCAGTACTTAGGCCAATCTCATCTTGACTATCCACTCCGTACCTGCTGTTGATACAACTACTATGGCTACTCTACACTTTCCACACTTTCCCATTACAGATCGACCTGTCGATTACCCAGATTCCGTTGTCCTCGAACAACGATATCCTTCTGTCGATGCTGGAGATATAGAAAAAGACACCTTTACGATCACCATCCAAGACGACTTCCCGTTTCTTACATCAAACAACTCTGGCATGAAACGGGTGTTCCGCACGAACATGCAGATCGAGTCCTCTGGAAAGTCAGTGGCCGTCGTCTGCAAGCTCGCAATGGGCAGAACGCACTTCGTCTCGCTGGATAAGGAGGCTCAGAAGTACGAGAAGAACCTCAAAGACCTACAGGGCACCGTCATTCCTCATATATATGGCTTCTTCACCGGGAAGAGCTTTGACGGCATAACTGGAGTACTGGTGATGGAAGACTGTGGCGAGCCACTTCGCTTCGATTCCGGCGATCCTAAGGAGTTACAGTATGTGCTTCCGGAGCGAACAATCAAGATATCACTGACATGAAGGAAATTGTTAGACAAGGACTCGTCGATGCCATGGTGGCGCTCCATCAGAGAGGTGGGGCCGTCTATACCAGGGGGGGACTTCTTAGCAAGAACCACGTCCTTGCTCGTCGGTCTTTGGATGGGAAACTCCGCGTTACCATTATCAGTTTCAGAGACACTTCCATCGACCACCCATGCAAGTTCAAGGGGAAACTTATTCTCGGCGAACCCACACCTGAGTGGGAGGAGCTGTGCGAGGAGCTGGACTACATTATTCGCAACGCCCATTACTACACGATGGCAGAGGTACGTCCAAATGATCGTTGGGTCTTACTATATAACTAAACTTCTACTGTCTTGCCAGCCTCCGTATACACTACTCCAATCGTGACGCGCCATCACGATCAATAAATATTCAGGTGGATGAAGGGACAGACAGAGGAGCAGGCAGACATATAAACGAGCAGATGGGTGGGCAGGTGTAAGGTCGAGAGGGCAGACTGACAAGCGGGCAGGTGGACGGTCGAGCAGGTGGCAGCCATGAGGGTGTAGAAGGATGTAGAACGGAGTTCGCGCCTGGGGAACTCGAGCCCGACTCGAGCCCGAGTGACATTCATGCCCTCTGCCAGAGTCGAGTGCTGCGATATGTTCCCGGTGGTGAGTGACACTCGTCCTAACGGCGGACCAGCAATGGATGAACACGCACCCTGAATCCATTCTGCTTCACCAGCACCGCACTGTCGCCCAGTTGACGCGCCACTTCCTCTGCACTGGCGAGCGGGGTGATCGGGCCATACTGCACACCATCCCCGTCCAGTCAAGCCAATGTCGCGCATATGCGAGAGGAGCGGAAGGACGAGGGACTTACTACGTTCGGAGCGACGATGATCTTGTTCGCGAGCTTCTTGTTGAATGGACCCTGGTACCACTCGATGGCCCGGACAGGCCAATACGCGCACAGATACTCCAGGGCAGGCCAGTGCGTGCCGACTGTGCGTTGCCAAGAAGTGGGTCATATGTGAGCAACGTTCGCTGCGAGAATTGCGCAAGGAGTGAAGTACGGCTTACACAGATACGAGATGTTCTGTGCGTTGTTGATGATGCCCTTGAACTGCTCTTCCATCCTTGCAGGTCGATAGCGTCCCCGCAGGAGATGGCGTGGATGTTGTATGGACGGGAGTCGTTCGAGGTGGTGCGCGCAAGCAGTCTGTATATCGCAAACGCAGGTTTAGCTATGGAGACTTCGAGTGATGTTGGAGAGAGAGAACGCACAGGTTCCGAGGGACGAAGCGATCTGACCGCTTCGTCAGAGAGACGTTCGTGCCCGATGCCTCTCCCTTAACCGATCTCAACAATCTGTATGTAATTCTTCTTCATGTAGCGGCCCCAGTCCGCAGTCACGTACACCTCAGCAAAGAACACCGCGGTAACCGGTTGCCCTGATCAACATCAGCAGACGGCCCAAGCTGCTCAACCGTTCCACGTATTGGGAACGACGCACCTCGGAACTGCCCCGACGTGAGCGGGACAGACGCGTTGGCCAGAGTAGCATCGTGCGCAGCTTTGATGAGCGCCTGGAACTTAGCGTCGATGTCAAGCGGTCCGTCGCCTTCTGAGGCAGCCAGACGAGCCGGCGAATGCGCACCCGGTGATGAGGTCCTTGTACACGTTAACGAGCAGGCGGACTGGTGCGAGAAGTGCTGATTCCGAGAGGAGGAACGTGAGTGACAGTGCGAGTGTGCGATGGTCGAACATGGGAACGCACTTCGGATGGCTTCTGGGCGGCGAAGGTGACGGGGTTGACGATGCCGTCGATCATCACTCTCCCGACGCGCTGCACCGAGAGCGGTCCGTCAGTCATGAGTCTCGGAAACTGGGGGCACTGTTGATGAACCAAGAGCCACTGAGGGACCCATAGGATATGCCGTAGTAGTTGATCGGGGCCTCAGGACCGTCAATGCGTTCGCGATAGAGACCATGTCGCGGACCGCGGCGGCAGTCCCAATATACTTGAGGTATTGAACGCTGGGCTAGTTCAAGCACTTCTGGCCAAGCTCCTCGTACTTCTTCTGCATCACCGGAGCCTGTGCGAGAAGTGCCTTCACGTCCGCGGGGTCCGCGAAGTTCCCGGTCTCCTCAATGCCAGTGAGCTAGATCGTCCCGTTGAAGAAGGCGAGGTATTCTTCGACGCTGTCGAAGCAGAAAATCTCGCCGGGTCTATGGAAGCATACCGTGAGCGATATGCGAAAACACCGAGGGAGATACAACACAAACATCGTGAGGGTACCGGCACCACGCGGATCCCAGCTGATGATGCCGTACATGCCGCCAGTCGCTGCGAGTAGAATGTCCTTGAATGCAGGTATGCCGCCAAGCTCTGCGACACCAGAATCGCCAGGTCCACCTGACAGTGCTCTACGTATCAGTAAAACTGTCCGCCTATATTTAGACTATCAGAAGACTGACCAGGGTTGAAGAAGACGGATTCGCGGCGCTCTCCTGTTGCGTTGGCCTTGGCAATGGCTAGTCGCGCGTTACCGAGGCGTCCAGGGGAACTTTGAGGAATCCGCATGACAGCAACGGGTCGGACACAATGGATGGGTCGCAGCCTCCCCACTCAATAGTAGAGCTACTCTAGAAGATAAATTATCAGCTGGATTATAGTAAATCGAAGATGTCGGGACGACCTACGTGGTGAGACGGAGCTGCGCGTGACGACCTGGCTGGCGAGGAAGAGGGCGAGTATTGAAGATATCTTGTAGCGCAGCATCCTCGAGCAGCCGGGAACTGACGATGCGCTCTAGCACTTCGTGAAGGCTTATATCTTGCCTTCATGCCTTCGCAGTCTTAGCAGAAGTATGAACTGAATGATTGTTTGGTAGAGTTCACGCTCTCCGACGAGCACCGTGGCCCGCCGTAGGGCTTAGCTTCGAGAAGTGTGTCTTAGGCACAGGATGGAGGGGCTCGTCAACTTTGCTCTCAATGATAGTGCATTCGTAAACAGAACCGTTGGAACTTGGAGGAGAGGAGAAGAAGAGCCGTTTCAACCCCTGCTGGCAGCAGCCCTTGATGTTGGGGAGCCTAGCGGCGGCCCTTCGGCCCGGGCGCGCCGCAGAGGGCACGAGTCGGTGAGTTTCGACTGTTCAGAACTTGACTTTACTTCAAAACTTCTCTTTCATGGAACCCATCACTGCTGTTTCTCAATATCTCGGGTTCGCGATCTCAGAAAGCCCCTGACGACCGAGCTCAGTTTCGCAAGTCCGAAGCCACCAACACGCCAACAAATTCGGAAGCAGGAAAAGTCTGACACTGGACATGGCACGGATAAAGGAGCAGTTGGAGGTAAGTGACCGTGTTCGTGCTCTCACATCAGAATTCACACACAACGTACTGTAATACAGTTCAGGGGAAAAATCCGGGTCAAATGCCACTTCAACGTGGACGAGTCAGCCATCTTCCGCTACGATTGACCCGGAACGGGACAGCGACAAGTGCTCGCCGCAGATGCGACGCTCATGGCGGAGCGCATCGTCCGGCATCTGTTCAACTACCTCTCGAGCTTCGTCGGGGGAAACCCGTCCGCGTTGTCGCCGGACATCATGATCCCGATGGGCCTGATCGCGAAGTGGTACAAGAACTTTATGGGCAAGGTTCGGAACTCTGGGATAGGGTCCCTGGAGAATCAGTGGTAGTTGCGTATCAGGGTGAGATGTTAGAATGAGGAATGGGGACAACCGGTGAGTACAAAATATTATCGCCCCATGACATGATTCTGAGCGCGTCGATGGTTTGTGCCAGATAACGGACGTCTCAATGAAGTAGCTTCTGTGTACGAGTACTGGTTCATATAACGCATCAGGCATGAAGAAACAACAACATAATTGTCCCAGCGCGTCCCCATGATCTTCCAGGTGTCCCGCAGGGCTTATTGGACTGTCTATAGCACCTCACGATGTTCGAAGACTGTCAGGTGAGCCTTCAAGCTTCCAGCTTCACGATTCTTGGATCCTTCGTCCGCCGCAATTCCTGTCAACTGCGCATAATAGCGAACTCATTGCCGCCCCGGTTCTGCCAAAAGCTACCCATGCTGTCGCAGACTGGACAGTACTCTCTTATGTTCACGTCTGACAGTGCGAGGGGAGCATCGGAGTACAATGAGTACACACGCCGCAACGCTAGTTGATGGCGTCTGATTTTTATGTAATAATGGCGACAGCGACACAACGATCCGTCAACTCTCCTCTGTCGCTCGCCACGGCCCATTTCGCTCCTCCCTCATCTCTTCCTTGTCCATGTCTTCGTTACTCTGGCCTCAGTACTTTGCCTCTTCTGACACAGATGATTCGGACCCTGGATCCTCAAGGCCTGCCTCTCCCACCGAATCGTCAGGTTCACCGTCTGACTCTTGCTACTCTCTCAAGCCATACATTCCCGACCGATCTGTCAAGGACCCTGTCAGAGCGTTTCTGGTGAAGCTCGTCTCAGAAGCGTCAGACGGAAATAGCCAAGTCTTCCGTGCTGACCTGCGCGCAGTGACCAAGGCCGGTCTGACTGACGACAGACGGGGGGTTGTCTGCAAGGTCGCGTATGGAGAGTGTCAGGTAGAGATTCTCCAGAAGGAGGCCGATCTGTACAACACGAAGCTGCTGGATCTCCAGGGCAAGGTCGTCCCGGTTATGCGTGGATGCTACGTCGACGTCACGGACGATGGGCCAACTGGAGTCTTGATCCTGCAGTATTGCGGCGTGCCACTCACGTACGAGTTGAAGAACTACGCGCTGACGGTCAGGTAAGTCATGCTTGTGTTGGCTGCACTTCCACCGCTTACACCACCACTCCTAGGCACCAAGCTGTGAATGCTCTATTGGCGATCCACAAAGCCGGAGTCGAACACAACGATTTCGCCGAGCGTCATATCGTTGTCTCGAGGAGTCCGGAGGGAGCCCCTCACGTGAGGATAGTAGATTTTGGAATGGCGCGTGAACATACTTGTTCAGTGAAGCGCGACGCTATTACTGCATACGCAATAGCCCCTCCCCTTGAAGAGTTCCTGTGCGACGAGCTCCGCTCCGTGTGCCGCAACCATGCAGATATTTGGCTCCCCAGTGCGTTTCTCGTCTCTATCTGTTCCCTCTCTTGTCGACGTACCATTCAAACATCTTCCTCTCATGAATTATAGGATGCGCGAAGCTCTTCGGCAGTCTCATTCCTATAGAGCACGCCGATTCGGTGGAGTCGTTGTTGGAGCACGCTCGCTATGTTCCTGATTGGGCGGACCCGAACCGCGCCAGACAAGTCGCTCAGAATGCGATCAATGACCTTGCAAAACGGCGGCGGCGGCGAGAGGCTCTGGATGCGAATCCAATCCTCATTGAGTGGTCGGATGCCGAGGACGACTTGGCTTGAACGGACTCCTCTTCGTCTGCATCATATATCATACAGTGTGCTATCTGTTCGAACTCTGGATCATCGACAGCGCTAGCGCGATGAGTTGTGTATTAGTGAATGGATCCGAATGCAGTTGATGCTTCCCGCTTGTATGCGACTTGGGAGCTTCGCTCTTTCGAAAACTGTGTCCTGGTCGAAGACGAAATCAACCATCACGGCCCAGCTCTTTGTCCGTTTTCGTGCTAGCTGCGATTGCAGAGCGGACAGGCCGCACACCTACATTGCTAGCTAGTGGTGGCGGTCCAGGTAGTGGCGTCGTCTTCGATGTTTCTGAATTGGCATAAAGGCTGGTGATTGTCTGCATGCCTGACCGCGTTTTCGATCAGCTGAGGAGGCATGTACAAGAGGGACGTCAAGCATAATTTGCGGCGAGGAAACACTACATGCAGACAGATTCGGACTCGACAGTGTTCACTTGAACTGAACCTCTCCCATGTCTAAGGCCTCCCTCTCGGTAAGCCATTCGTAGACTATCGTAGTGAGCCTTGACTACCTCATATGCGACGTGATCCATCTCGTACTGCGGGATCATATCCTTCGGCGGATGGCCGTTCGCTTTCAGCAACTCGACGCTCTTGGCGTACTCGACCGGCACGTCGCGCGAAAAGAATCGGACATAACCTTCACAGAAACAATCAGCAACCTGGACAAATCGGAACAAAGCCGTCGATACTCACGGGGAAGAAAGAACTCTGCCTCCATGGTCCTCCAGATCTCTGAGCAGTCAACCTTCGGAGACAAGACATCACTGCATCGCAACCGGGATGCCTCCATAGACCAGGAGCGCTCGACCGCATGACCGTCGACCTAGCTATAATCGTGATCCAAGTGCGTCTCGTACTGTCCAAGTATCGTACAAGACCGACCTGCATATGGTCTCCGAGCTCGAGCTCAAGCGTGGTTGAATTCAAGAGCCTGTGGGCGACTGCGCTCTTGACATCCGCTAGGAGTCGATCTTGAGGCCATCGAAGAAGAAATCGACAACTTGTGCAAGATCAGCTCAGCTCCACATCTGGACTCGCACACGAGGGTTACCGCGACTGAACTTGGCAGAGCGACACTTTGAATGATGTCCGAATTCGTACACCCTAGATGAGGCTTGCATACAGTACGCGTCCGCGTCCGTCTACTCTCCACCGCACAGGCCTCCTCTCTCCTCCTCTCCGTGAACACCGCACAGGCCTCCTCATCAGGCGAAGTCCGTCGTGCGTCCGCTGTCCCTGGGCGAACATCTCGTACGCCCCCACTCCTTCCCCGTCCTGCGCACGAACCTGCCGCCGTGCTCAGTCACCGTCCACATCTTCGGGTGTGCGAGATCCCTTGCGAGGAACTCATTCATGACGTCGTCCTCGGAGGGTAGAGGGACGGCGGGGCTTGCGCAGTGGTGTTCGCGAAGGTGCATGCAGAACGAGGCAGAAGCGCCGGTGATGTTCGGCTGCTCGAGGTCTTGAGCTGAAAATCCTAGCGGCAACGGCACGGAAGCAGTCGTCCACATCTTGGAAATATTCGGCATGGGGTGAGCTCATTACTGTAGAGTACATGAAAGAGAGGACTACATACCAGGACGCGTCTTGCCTCTGTGTAGATGCTGAGGGTGTAGGCGGGAGCTTCGGCGAGGGATCGTATCATGCATGCCGTCGTAATTGTGGCGGGTACTGGAGCCATGAGATGGGCGTATGCACTTGAGCGTTGCAACAACATCGTCCGCCACGGATGCCTCGAGGAACCACAGCGAGTGCGTGCGGTACACGTTTACGAGACCGCGCAGTGCGTAAACACCTCCATCGAGAAGTCCGCGATCGCCTCGGGACCAAGCGTCGAGCGCACGGAGGTGGACGGTCGGTGGGGTGCGATTGGGAGTTGTTGCGCGCACGACGCGCGACTGAGCGAGATCGCGCCAGTCAGTGTAGATGCTACGTCTCGTTAGCCATCAATCCCTCTTAAAGGAACCTGACACTCACCTGGGGCAACAGTCGCACCAACGCGCGACTTGAACAAGGCGAACGGATGCTTCGAGGGTGCGAACGTGCAGGGACATGCACGGGAACTTGATGGACGCGCGGTGGGCGATATCGAAGTTCGGGTGCATGCAAGCGAAGAGCCCCACAATAAGAAAAGCAGCGTTCGGTGATTTCTCCACGACTTGAAGGGGTTGGCAGGATGGTGGTCACTAGAAGCAAGGAGCTGAGGGCTGTTGTGGACGTCGCACACAGGTGTTCGCGCAGGCGTGTGTAGAGCGATGCGGACACGCTGGCGATGTCCGGCTGCTCGAGGTCTGGGCTGGGAGTCCTGGCAGCGATGGCGCACAAGTGATCGTCCTTCTGGGCTGTATCGGACCCCGGGGTGAGCTCGTTGCTGTACACGAAAGAATGTGACAAACAACAAAAACGTCGGGGGACAGCGACACTTGCAGAATATGGGCGACGCTCGTTGAATATCTAAGAACTTACCTTGATCGGTGTTCTCCACCACCGTCATGTATGTAGTCTGGCATTTCCGTTGCGCTAACGTATGACCGTCAACTCGTCATCCTGCGCCGGCGTGACCTTCACGTTCGCTTTGCGTGCTGACGTCGTCGAACGTCTTCATTGTTTCTTCATGACTGCAGTGTCCTTTCGCGACTGCCTGACAAGGATTGTGTCGCCTTGATGTAGATCGCACGGACATGGATCCAGAGCTGGTCGATGGGAGGAGGTCAGGAACATTGACGAGATACGCGATCATAACAAGAGCAAAGTTAGCATTGTTTAGCGCGACACGTCGATCACGTGAGAGACGCGACGCGACGCGTCCCGGGGGTATATAAGGCTCCCTCTGCACCCCCGGTCGGTTTATGGACTCTGGACCCATACTGTCCCTATGGCGAAGGTGCTCTTGCAGCAAGAGGGTCACAGAAGACTAGACCCCACCTCAAGATTCGGCAGAAATGCAGGAACGTAATGAGCAGAGTAGGTACAGTAAGTGTTGTTCCCTGTTACCGACTCTACACTCTTTCCCCACTGCTCAGTCTCAGTACGCAGTCTCTCCGACAGCGACAATAACCGTCATGGCGCACTGCACGCACATCCTGGGCTGACGCCTAGCTACGCGCCAGGCATCTTGTCCGACAGCCTGACTGGGTACACGTCGCACATCCTCTGGAAGCACAATTCTGCATGGTCTTCGTTCTCGAGTCGTACTTCGACGTCCAATGGCAACATCAAGAGAGTTATGCGTTGTCGTACCTGTGCTGGTGATGCGCTCCTGTGTCTCTCTCGCGTTTCTCGAAGTCCCCTTGGCCTTTCTCCTCTGCATGGTTCCCACCTGGGAGAGTCCCGATCCATCCAGGCTACAGTGCACCTTCTGACCTTGATGAGGGACGCGTCTGCGGCTGGAGGAGTGATAAAGTTGCGGTACAGATAGACCGAGGACCCGAAGCAGTAGTAAGGTGTTTTCGGAGAGCCGCGATGAGGCCTTGCGACATATGTTGATAGTGTGAGAGCGACAAGCAGAGAGAGTGTCTCAGCAAGGGAGTAATTGAGAAGACGAAGACGGAAAGCAGTAGACAGTACGCAGGAGTCAGAACTGTTCTGCGTTGCGCATCGCGCGCCGCCGGGCCCGTTGTCTGAGTCTCACGGGCGTCCGGGAGCGCTGGAGGCGCTGGCACAACTTGTCTCTTCTCTCCATAGCTGTGACTGCATTCAATGTTCATCGTCTTCCTGTAACATTCCGACTATCTTACTTGATACACCTCAATATCTTCCACAAACCCAGAAGACAGCGGTTCCCCGAACGTACCGGCCTTCTGTCCTCAATCTCGACGTCTCCATCCCTCACAGTGTTTGAAGGAGAAGAATATCCACGGTAAGCTCGGCATACTGTCCGACTCCTTCGTATATTACCCAGCTCATACATGGTCGATGATCTTCACACCTAGCGGCATCTCATGGACGACACTCCCGATTCGTGTCCAAATGAGCTCAACAGTGGGTGACGGCTTCTCGCATGCTTCGTCCCGTCTGAGTCACTGATAACTCTTCCCCAGAAAAGCGCAAGCGCTCGGTCTGGCGCACGCTGCAGGAGATCGGGGACAAGATGGTGAACATGTACGTGCGTTTGACCACCGCATGTTGCGCTTTTTGCTGAACTTTCACAGCTTCAAATCTACCTCAGCGAAAGACGTTGAAACAGTGCGGTGCAACGTCACTATGGATGATCTTATCGCAACGCACGCTGCAACCATGCAGGATCCAATTGTCGGTCCGGTGGATGACGTCGAGATAGACGGAGTGACCAACGCCACAACCAAACGTCAGCGCACCATCCCGAATGGAATTAACGACGCTGATTCTGATTGTGAGTGATCCTATCTGCACCTGCCATCCTCTTCGGAACCTCACCAGATTGCAGCAGCGGCGGCGTCACTTCAGACTGTAGAGGACCGTCATGCGGCAGCACTGTCATCGTCATCCTCTGTAGCATCCGACGCACAACCTACCTGTGCCCCAAGCAACGGTGGGCGTAGCCCAGTCCCCCATGTGGCAGCCTCGTCCCCGCCCCCGTCCCCGTCCTCGTCCGCGTCTGCGACGTCTGATGCGAAGACGTCACGTCCACCCACCGCTTCTAACTCTGGTCACCATTCTCGAACCCCATCCTCCCACTCCACAGTGGCAGGTAGGGATGCATGGATTGCACACCTTACCAGGAAGTCTGCGCGTCCGACGCTCAAGTACCAGGTCCGTGCTCGTTCTTTCCGTCATAACAACGCCTTGAACTGACTGTGTACGGCTCAGGATTTCGTCTCAAAGCGTAAGCAAGCCCTGAATAACAAGATCAAGGCTGGCACAAAACATCTCGCCGAAGTCGTCGCGAGCGATGCCGACATGTCCCAGCCACAGTCTACGAAGACCGGCTGGTCTGGAAAAGACTACCGCTTTCGACCTGACAAGGACAAGATTCTGAGGGCCTGGAGGGACGGCACGATGAGGCAACTCCTCTTCCGCGACATGTCTTTCAGAAAAGTCCCGTACACTGGGTGCGTGTGTCTCCATCAATCTATTCCGACTGCCCGGGATGCTTACTACGCACGGAAGTCGACCGGTGTATCTAGTCGATGGTGCAGGCACCGCTTATGGCTTCCGGGCGGATGTCTCCTCCTGGATGTTCAAGCCGGAGGCCGTCTGGGATGGTCGCAACTTTCTCGAGCAAATCGCCTTCGAGAGTCTCCGGTACAGAGACGAATGCGGTGATCGATCGCAGAAGGACATAGACGCCAACCATCGTGGAGACCATTGGTACAACGTGATAGGTGTCGACCGCCAGATCAAGCAGGTAGGTGCTCTCTCAGTTCTGATTGCTCGCAATGCTCACCAACCCTCACGTAGTCCCCTAAACTGACCGTCTTCCACACCCTCCATATGGCTCAGACCGACAAGCTCCTGTGGGACAAAGGCGCGACTCGGCGACTCATGTAAGCTGTATCCCCGACGTACTGAGACACGCAACGTACTAACCAACCTGCAGCGCATTCGCTGCAGACATACTCCGCACCCGTTTTCCCTGCCTTGCAGAGCGTGTGGAGCGCTGCGCTGCAAAGCTGCTTGAGCAAGGCTGGGATTACGCAATACCCATGTTCGAGTGTTGGTACAACTATTGTATCAACGCGCCACGTCCCGGATCTCAGCTTGGGGTCTGCACGGAGCCGCACGTTGACGGTAAGAACCTGGCGTTGATGGTCTGTGCCGTTTTCGTGTGGGGTAAGTCAGGACTCTTGTGATCCCAGACTTTCACAAACGCTGATGGGCATCTTCACAGGGAACTTCGACTCAAAGGAAAAGGCTTGGCTCGTCCTCTGGGAGGCCGGCCTCGTCATCGAGCTTCCCGTCGGTGTCCTCATCCTGTACCCGTCGTCGTTGTTCCTTCACTTCAATGTCAACATGTCCGGTAAGTCAGCACGTCTCTGCGCTTCGGCTCTGCACTGAACCGCTCCGCTTCAATGCAGCGCTCCCGATTGTTACTACCGCGGATGGGCAGCTGCCAACTCCGCAGAACTCGACTCCTCTTGAGTCCGTTGTTGGCAGGGGCTCGATCGTCTTGTTCAACCAGGCGTCCATGTTCCAGCTCGCCGAGCTCGGCTGCTCTGTGAAGGAGGCGCAGCAGGCTAAGATGGCTTCGACCTGCGACAACGCTGTCCATGTAGCTCGACTTCCTGTCCCTTGAATATCACCTCTTCATGGACCCTCTCTTCTCTTGATTGACGAGAAAGAAGTAGAAGATCTTCAAATACTCCGACCTGTCCACGCGCTCGAACGTACTCATCCTCGTCCGGACTCCACGTCAACGTGACCAAGGTCCTCGTTCTTGAAGCAGTAGTATTGGCCGAACCGACCGGCCTCGGTGCCTTCCCTCTCTTGAGATCCCTCCCTTCACCTGCAGCAGCCATGTCCTCTTCTGGCATCCCTGCCCTATCTCTAGGCTCGTCGCTCCCGTCTTACGACCTCATCTCCCTCTCGCACACCAGCTCGTGAGTCGCCTCGGGCATGGAGGGGTCCTCGGACTCCTATGGGAATGCTTCAGACGACGAGATCCTCCTCTCCACCGCTGACTTCGGTCAAACATTGAAACCGCCTCCTCCAGCAAACCTAGTGAAGTATGCGCCTTCTTGGGCGCATCGTTCCGAGGCCGACAAGTTAGGCGAAGCAAATACGCAAAGAGCTATCAAACCGTCACTACGAAAGTACCTCTACGTTTGTGCACCTCACCTTTTCGCAGAGGATGACACGCTGGTCGGCGCCGAGAATCGTCTGGCGAAGATACTCAAGTAGGCGGTCACCGCGCGTCGTGGCGTAGACGGTGTGTGGCAGGCAGACTCGGCCGGGGTCACCGTGCGTGTAGACAGGGCACCACGCGCGCGGGGGTTGATGTCCTTGTATAAGACGTATAAGAGGAATCGGCGTATATTCCATCACGGGATGCTTCGGCGTGTTCCTGGGTTCGAGGAAGCAAGGTGCGGTGATCAAAAAGCTTCAGTCATCTCGTACCTATCGGAGGCAGCTCTGAGGAGGCAGGAGGCAGCCGTCGATAAAACTCAGGACGCAAGTGATGACCCAAAGTACGTTTACTGTGCCCATCAATGTAATTACAATGGGCTATGATGAGCCTTCGATAGACGGATTTGCCTCGGCCCTCGAGGGAGTCGACCAGCACGACGGAAACAAGCTTGGATGCGATATTGACCCTTGTTTGATTCTAAAATTGTTCTGCTGTCTGCACAAGCATGCTTGGGAAACGAGCATTCAAATATTCTGGGTCGCCGCCACCGCGGTCGTCATCGTCGAGACAGAGAGCTGGGACCAAACAGGCGCTTCCGTCCCGCGTCGCACTGGCAATCTTCTCCCATGACAATGACCACTCTGTTGACTCCATCTTCGACCTCAACGCCAACATCAACATTGGTGCACTTAATGCCAGTCATTAGGCACATAACAGCGCGACATCGCACCCTCGACACCAGCGGCCTCGACGATTATGCTCACACGACGCTTGCCCAACTCTCAGCGTTTTCCGGACTCGCGCATATGCAACGGAGGCTCACAAATCTCTCAGAATTGTAGAATTTGGACCTCGAATGAGTCGGCGGCTCAATCAAAGCGGACGAGTGACGGACGTGGGGCTGGGCATTATCGAGTTGGGAGTTTCGTTAGCCCCAAGTGGGTCCTCAGGTGAGCACACGTTCAACGCCTTCGCTCTTTTCCTAGCGGTATCACCTACATTTGGTGCGTTTTTGGATGAGGGATCTTCAACTGCCTGTGTGCCATACAGCGTGTAGGTTGATGAAGAGGTTTCGCAGATGGCCGGTACGCCCAAGGTTTGTCAAGACAACGCAGTGGGTGAAAGGCCTCCACTACCCGGTCCTAGTACCCAACCTCAAGGGTCTTCAGCTCCTGCTTGACCTCCTCTCCGAACAGTCCCCGTCAGAGGTCCCCTACACCGACGAAATCGCTGTCTTCGCCACCGCCACAGACGCGTTCTCGAAGACCAACACCTGCACTGTCGCGGAGTCCTTCGAAGGCCATGAAGCGTGCTACGAAGGAAGGACTGCGTGTACGAGGGTATGTCTCGTATATTGATTCTGCAGTGGATGCCACTGACAGGTCATTCAGCTACGTGAGCGTAGTGATCGACTGCCCGTACTCTGGCAAAGTCGATCCGGCCAAGTTCAAGGATGTCTCCCAAACTCTGCTCGGCATGGGCTGCTGCGAAGTCGGCCTCGGCGACACATTTGGCACGGGCAAACCGACCACGGCCAGGAAGCTCCTTCGAACCGTACTCAGGGGAGGCATACCCGCCTCTGTGCTTGCTGTACGCATCTTCTGGGGCACTCACTCCTATTCTGCGCTCATCCGCTCCTATTTCAGGGTCACTACCACGATACATATGGCATGGGCATAGCGAACATCCGCGCGTCGCTCGAGCATGGCCTATGTGCATTTGATTCCTCCGTCCGCGGGCTTGGCGGTTGCCCGCACTCCCCGGGTGCCAACGGCAACGTTGCCACTAAGGACAGTCTCTACGCGCTCCCCGGCAGCAAGTACGAGACTCCGCGAGACCTGAATGCGATTGCGGAGGTTGAGACATGGATCTCGAAGACGCTAAATCGGACGAACTCAAGCCGTATTGGGACGGCGCTGAAGCTATCCCGTGTGTCGTCGCGAGCCTCAATACTAGCACAGGGCAATGACGGCAAGTATAATCGCTCTTCACTATATGAATGCAGTGACGCTGACTGGTTCTGTCGCCAACACGGTCACAAACTATGCCCCATTCCGCATCCGCATTGACGCCATCGTCGTCCAAGATCGCCGCCATCCCCCTCGTGCCGGCGCTGACGACACCTACAAGCGCATTAAGTCGCTGTAATTACATTCGCAATCTCGTTCGGTGACTCCACGCGTACAAATGGACAAGTACAGCAGCAACAACCAGCGACGCAGCCAACGCAACCGGTCTGAGTCGCCGGAGACGGAGATCCCTCCGTCAACGAACCAAGGAACTAGCTCGCAAAGCGGATCTTAAGGGGCATCTCGGGTGCCCGGTGCGCGACCCACGCGGCGATGGTCGTGTTGCTCGTGAAAGCGTCGACGTTGAGCGTGCGGCCGCTGACGTTGTCCTGGCCGTAGCCGCGTGCCATCCAGCCCGTGGGGAGACCCGCCGTGCCTGTTGTTTCGAGCGACTTAATGAGCGACCGGAGCTTCTCTTATCGCTCTCTACTCGGAAAGCATCGCATCTATCGATGCAGCGCGGAGCTGCGTCCTCGCTAGCCTTTCTGAATTTCACGATACTCAGCCCCCGGGCGCTCCTCCCCGCACACAATCACGCGGCTCGCGATGCGCCCACGTCGCGCACACAGAAGGAGGATAAACGGGACAGTTGATTTAACCATGGAAGATCAGCGTAGGCATAAGTACATTCTGCACAGTACAGCATCGCATATATCTATAGTGACCAAGTCGACCATGCTAGTTGCGCGCGCGAAGATCATATCCGCCACGTGACGCTTTGTGGACCGTCCACGTCGTCCTGTAAACGCCTTAGTTGGAACTCATGATGCTTGGAAGTGGGAACGTACTGCTTGATGATGCCAGCGTAGGGAACATTGCTCTGACTCACTACATCATGCTGTAGCGAGGCCCACGGTGGCCAATGATCCGTGTTGAACTGGGGCAAATCGAGCTGGAGCTTCCCCTTAGCGAGCATGATAAGACAGAACATCCAGAACTGAGGCCTGTTTATAAGCAGATACGTCCCAGAAAAGTAAAGGGTTTGACCGCTCCGAATGAGAAAGACCGTTCGACTATGGCAGGTCAAAACGCCGTAATTGCAATTCTCATTGACCATCTGTGCCCACGCCTGTACGTCGGAGACATCAATATCAGGATTGGACGTCAACACACTGACTGTTTGTAGACGTACCTGAACGATGATTCGGTCGGTCTTCTTCACGCCCTTCGGTACCATGGGCCATGAGAACCGGATGGCGAAGGTGCCTGATGGTGCACTCTCCTGATCAACATCCAAGTCTTTGAAGCGCGTGGCGGTGAAGACGTTGGGCGACTTGACCTCAATCGAGCAAAGAGTCGCTGGGTAATCAGCGATCTCAGCTTTCCCATCGATTTCCACCTCCACGGGCTTCGTTCCGTCCCAGATCACCCTATCAGCATTGATCTTCTGAGAGGGAACGCTGGACAAGCTCAGCTTGGGTGCATCCAATGCGGAGGTGTTGAGACAGGCTTGCGCGCATTCCATAGAAGGCCGGAGCATAGACGATTCACACCATGCTACGACGTCGCCTTCAGTCCATATGACCTTAGGCAACACTGCGTGAAGTGCCCGGGGGAGGAAACGGGTGGCCTTGAGGGCGTCGGAAACGTCCTTGGGGCGAATACTGACTCCCGACAGTAGTTTTATGCCACCTTCCAGCAGGGGATCCAGGAGTGCAGGGCAAACAACCACGGTCTTCAGCCGGTGCTCAGGAGAGATGTCACATTCCGCCTTAGTCGCCCCCTTTGTGCTCTGGAGGCGCCGCGGGGAGTAGACCGGCGACATCTCCGGCATGCTGGTGAGTCGGAGAAGGTCATCTAGATTCTTGAAATTTTCTGGGAGTATTGTGAGCGTTAGGTTGTCTGATTCAACAGAGATGACACATACGTAAACTCCACGAATCTGTGCTGGAACCCTCTGTTATTTCGTATACGGATTCGTCGGACTCATAACCCAAACCGGGTTGATCAGCTTCACGGTATACATCATCCTCAAAATCAGGGGATGCGCTTCCTGATCGATGTTCGCCGGCGCTGTCGTGCAAGTCAGAGATGTCATCCTCGTCTGCCGGTGACCACAACTGCCCAGTTTCCATCCATGACCATGGGCTCAGCTCCTCAGAGTCCATATTCATAGACTTTTCAACACTGAACATATCGGAAGGGTGGAAGTCGGTATCGTCTGACACATGCATGAGTGCAAATCGACATAGATATATTCTCGAGAGCGTACCAGAATGCACATGTTCAGCTGCAGTATTGCCAGAGTTGCGATCCTTGGTTCTAAATTGAGGACGTGGAGTATCCTCATCGGAGTTCGGCGCCACTACGCTGACCATCAGCGCTCAACCATCAAATGGGTGTCTGCAACGGGAGATGCTCATACCAGCAGCTGATCCTCTGGCCTTTGGAGTGGCTGGTTCAAGTACATGTGGCAATGGCGCCAATCCTGGAGTGTCTTCCTCATTGGCAATGTCGGTGGGCGTCCTCCCCGAATCTGATGAGTGTGGGTCACGGGACTGCAAACGTCTGGAGCGGTCGGAGGAAGTCTTTGGCGGCATGGGAGAGATTGTTTGTCAAGGGTCACGGTTGACGATCGTCCTAGGACTCGTGCGGGATAGATATGTCAATGACCCCACAGACCAATCAACCTCTATATATACCTACGGTGCCGCTCAAGCTCGAGCCTGCACACACAGATACACCTACCGCTCGGAGTTAATCAACCTGCCTGTAGCAACGCGTTAATGTTGTTGTGCACCGCCCCTTGAGCCTGAGTTTGCAGATAGTCGCTAGTTCACAGAACTCGAAGATACCTTGATACCACAAGGCAAGAACAATAGACCAGATGAAGGCCTGATGTGGCAGTTTTGCCTCCTCGAAGAATAACACTGTGCAATTGTGTCAGCATCACAACATTGTTACAACACGGTAGGGATATTGGGGCGAAATGTTGATCATGATACGCCGCTGGTGGATACCTTTTGTCTTGTTTCGAAGGCAACCATACACAAGGTTTGATTTTAGCTTGAAATCGGCTGAAAGGGCTAGGCTGCAGCGCTGAGGAGGAGGAGGAGGAGGCACCGTGTCCGGAGCGTACAGCGGCATAGCGCCCCCCACGAGCTCCGCTCTCAGGAGGAGGTGTTCAAGCGCGCAGCCGATAGATCTGATGGAGCCGTTACTTATGAACAACCTGCAGAGGAGGACCTGCGTCCAACATTTCAACCGTGCCCGTCGAGCCCTTTGAGTCCGCTCTGCATATCGCTATCCAGAACACATCCTGAGCCGCCGCTATGCTCTATCTCACTATTCTTTCTGATACCCAGCTCCTGCTCCAGACACCGGGACCTGCAGACGCTTGTACCTCCGTACTTGAAGCACCACACGCCAACACCGAGAACTACCGATTCTCCAAAGTGACCGAGGAGATTTCAGCTCGGGACGATCCCGAGCGAGAAGATGACAGGCCGAACGGCGACATGCTGCGAGTCTTCAGAGGAACAATGCTGAAGGAGTCTACGCACGAAGAACTCCGGGTGGTGTTCAAGATCGCGTATGACGAGGAATGCCTCCAGTTGCTCGCTCATGAAGCCGAGTTCTACGCCACACACCTGGCTCCGGTACAGGGGCGTTCTGTTCCCCGCATGTATGGCTCTTTTGTAGGAGAGACGGACGAGGGAAGGACGAGGGTGACGGTTCTTGAAGACTGGGGTGAGCAGCTCCGGGTGGCGCTAATGATGCAGCCCGTTAAGTTCAGGTGAGTCCTGCCTGTGATGCCATGGTCTCTAAGGCTTACCTGTCTCATAACCATAGGAAGGAAATTGTCAGGGCATTCGTCGATATCCACCAGGTAACTGGTGTGGTGCATAATGACTTCAACGAGCGCCACGTCGTCGTCAAGACCACTCCCGAGGGATATTGGCCAGTGATCGTTGACTTCACCATGGCTGAGCTACATCCCGATATTCCATGCATGATTGAGTTGCCGATAGAGGTATACTCTGATGCACCGGACCAACAGCTTGTCTGCGGAGAGCTGTGGGAGGTCATAATGGAAGAAGCTCAGTTATGGCGTCCATGTAAGTGCAGGTATCTTACTCCGTCTGGTAGCTTGTTTCTGAAGGGCCGCGATGTCTCCGTAGCCGTTGTGGACTACTTCGGTGTCAAGGTGCCTATCGACGAAGCTAAGGATCCCGCGAACCTAGTGAAGTATGCACCTCGCTGGGTGGATTCAACTTCCTCGGAGGCCGATAAGTTGCGGCATGCGAAGATAGTACTCAGAGAGCTAGTGAAATGGGTTCGGCAGAGGCAACGGTGGGATCGGAATGCAGCACGTATACATTAGTTCTCATCTCATAAGCTCTTGTAAATTGTTTGTGAGAACGAGGGGTTGCGCTTCTCGGCATGCCAGAGCCAGGAGCATGCACACTGTCAAAATCTGTCCCCCCGATATCATCATGCACAATTCGAGCATGAATTGGACAAGAGCTTGAACATGAATACAAAGTATCTTAGTAGTGTGAAGGGAAGAGGACATGGCAGCCCCGGCTTAGTCCTCGAGCAATGCCTGTGAAGACCCCCTCACGGAGGAGCCGTCAGCGAGATACCCCGGAGCACGAGAACGGCAGAAGATACGTCACGGTCCTTACCACCATTGCAGCTTGTTCTCGGGCCTCGGATGTCGACCACCCCGTCGTACTCCTAACACATTGCATAGTGCTCCTTCACGTCGTAGTTCGACCACAGGCTACAGCACAACGATTCCTTCTCATTCGAGAAAGAAGGGACGACCGGACTGCAGCTGCATTCAACACTACTTAGACAGGTCTGTGGTCATGAAATGCTGCGAGCCGATGTTGACGAAGGAACAGAGATCGGCACAGTCGCTAAAGGAGTCGAAGACCGCTTTGCCGTCAACTACCTGGCTGTCCCATTCAGTCGGGTATTGTTCGCGTAGCGGTCCCAGTAATAGTGAAGCAGTGGTTCGTTGCGACTAAATCTCGTTCAGTTCAGACATTCCCGGCTACAACGTAGTCGTACACAAGCAATAAGTTTCCGAACCTCGACACCGGAAGGTACGGCCTACTCCATATAACGACCAGTCCCCAAGTTATTGTACGACTCAGAAGTCACTGGACTGAGCACCCATGACAAGGGCCAGTAACTTGTCAAAGTCGGGCGAGCGAGACCAGTTACCTGTGTCGAACTGGTATCAGCTTCCTCAACCAATAGTCACAACCGCGATGCGTGCCGGATTCCATCCCCCCACGGCCGGGAAGCCCTGCGTGCCGCATCCTGGGTTACTCCCGCTCGTGACATCGTTTAGCGCCGCAGCACCCTGCTGTGAGTACAGAAGCAGGTTGATGAACCCGAGAGAAGGCAGACCCAAGTTCAATCGGGTGTCGTTCAGCAGTGCGACGATGCTGGCGATGACCGGGGCAGATGCGCTTGTGCCGTCGATGGTCCAGAAGCTGCCGTTGATCTCGGTGAGGTAGTTCACACCCCGTGCGGAGATGTCGGGGAACGCGCGACCACTGCTGTTGAAGAGGCCTGCGTTTGTGCCTCCGATCGTGTTGAGGTAGTTCTCGACTGCAGCGCTCTGGTAGGTGGGACGAGGGAAGATATTGGAGAATCCGCCGCCAGAGAAGTCCGCTGCGACTTCGGGTCCGTTAAACCCTGTCGTGGCACCGAGGGAAGTATGACTTTTGTGCGTCTGTCTTGTTGTGTAAGAGAGATTGCAAGGGCTCGCCCTCATCAAGAGGCTGATGTCGACCCTTAGCTAGCTTGCGAGCTCAGGCCGCGAAGGAACGAGCACGTTGTGATTCCCTGTCACTCTGAAACCAATTGGCTATACAGTGAGTTGGACGGAATATGTCAATAATTCTCAGGTGCCATGTAACCTGAGTGACTTGTCGACTTCCCTGTACTAATCGCATCAGTCGCGCAATTGACCATGACAAGACTCTGATGAAGTTGAACAAGAGTTAAACTCAGCGTCGGCCATCACATAGTACTTGAGCACGTCCTTGGAAGTCATGCTTGTTCACAATACCATAGATGAACTTTGCTCGTACATATTTTGCTGGCTACAGTAACATAGGCATGCTTGGAGATCGTGTGACTCAGCTGTGGTGGCCGCCGTGGCCAGCACATCATGGAGAGCAAGCGTGAGATCAGACACGCGCTTCTTGTGTCCGCCCCTTCAAGTTGTCCCATGACCACTCCTTTGTTTCCAATGACACCATCTTCGACCTCAACACCGACAACCTCAACGCCGACAACGGCGTCGGCGCAATCAATACTAGTGACCAGCTCCATCAAGCCTATTGCCAGTATCGACATTGACGACCTCAGCGACCATGCTCGCACAACGGCATCCTCCAAGATCACCCAGCTCTCACCGTTTTCCGGACTCGCACATATGCCACGGAGGCTAGCGAACGCGTCAGGATATTTGAAGTGGGGCCCCACGATGGTTTGCAGAATGAGTCAGCGGTGATTCCACCCGCAGTGCAGGCGGAGCTCGTCAACAGACTGACGAACACTGGGTTGGAGATCATCGAGTCGGGAAGTTTCGTGAGCCCTAAGTGGGTCCCTCAGGTGAGTACGCGTCCATTTACGTTGGGAATGGGGAGCTATGCAAGCAGCGCGGGTGGGGATGGGACGGTACATGCCATATTATACTTGTGGAGGGGACCTGCGGCGGACTGACTGCGTTGCTATGACCATGGGTTATTGTACACGTCGCTGATCACTTTACCCTCCGACGGGGCCCTCTCTGGTCCTACGTATCACTAGACAGTATGGGAGGGTAACCATAGAGCATGGCGTGCGTGCCGAGTCCGGACGGAGTTGAGCTGAGCACTCCTCGCTGGTTGTGCAGCAAGCATTGCGCCCTGCACGGAGCCGCCAGTACGCTCATATCGGGTGAACAGCGATGCATAAAGATGGTTTTGATCGTGGCCTGCCCCTTTCCTCCATGTGCGACACAGTCACGTCGTCGCGCAAGTTGTCCTCTGCCGCGGGAGGCTGCTTCGCCAGTAATATCGTTTGCATCTCTTGCTGTATATTCTAGACGAAGGCTCGACCACTACCTATCAGTCATAGAGCGCAGACTGACAAGAAGATTCCACATATGGCAGGCACCTCGGAGGTTCTCCAGACAATGCAGCGGGTGAAAGGCCTCCGCTACCCGGTCCTAGTAACCCAACCTCAAGGGTCTTCAGCTCCTGCTTGACAGGAGTCCTCTCCGAGCAGTCCCCGTCGGAGATCCCCTACACCGACGAAATTGCTGTCTTCACCGCCGCCACAGACGCGTTCTCGAAGGCCAACACGAACTGCACTGTCGCGGAGTCCTTGGAGCGCTTGGAGGTCATCACGAAGCGCGCTACGAAGGAAGCACTGCGCATGCGAGGGTATGTATGTTTCCAGTACTGATCCCGCAGAGGATTCCACTGATGCGTCGTCATTCAGCTACGTGAGCGTAGTGATCGACTGCCCGTACTCCGGCAAGGTCGACCCCGTCAAGGTCAAGCACGTCTCCCATGCTCTGCTCGACATGGGCTGGTACGAAGTCAGCCTGAGCGACACCATTGGCACGGATGATCCGACCACGATCGCGAAGCTCCTTCGGACTGTGCTCGGTGGAGGCATACCAGCTGTAAGAGTTTAGGAAGAGCCTCGATCACACACGCCCGGAGTACGCTGCACCAATCTCTGTATTGGAGACGTGCTAATACTCGGTGGGCGTGGTGAAAGGCTGAGCCGACACCACGTCGAGGCGCGCGTCTTGTACGACGCGCGCCAATACCGATTAGATACAATAATAATCAATGTAGTAGTCCGTATAATAAACTATACTAGTCCCTATTGTAATCCCTTACATTCTCCCCCTCTAGAATCCACTACGGGTTCTTGAATAGGATAATAGATGCAATAGTATCGTACGCAGTCCGAATGCCCGTTCCGAGTCGTGGTTCTTCAAGAAAATATACGGTATGCACAGAATCGAGGAGGCAACCGTATGGAGCTAGTCGACGATTCGAGGTTGTCTCAAAGCGACCCAACAGGAGAACCGGTCTGGGTGTGTATGCCCTCGCCGGTCTCCTGTGCCTCTGCGTGCCCGTCGTCCTGCATCTCGACGTCCGGAGATTGCTCGTGAGTTTGGCCGCTGGCCGGAGTGTCGCCACGCTCAGATACCAGTGCAGGCCCAGAGGTACCGGGAACAGGGAGTGGAGCTCCTGCGGCGTCGGGCAATGCGGGGAGCTCGTTCTCGGTGGGCACCTGAGTGATATCGTCCAACGAACGCGGTGCGGTGGGCCACGGCTCAATACAGTCGACCGGCCGATGATGCTCCAAGTTCCTCATACGCCGGGCGACGTTCTCGATGAGGAGAACGGAGCGGTCGGTGATCCCACAGCGTGCGGCCCAACGCACGATGTCGAACTCGCTGACGTTCGCGACATCCAGAGGATAGGGCTGGATGTTTTCGACCACGCCGATGGGGTACTGTCCGAGGTTCCGAAGGTGATGGTACAACCCATGCACCGAGAACACCCGGACCAGATTCTCGAGCATGCTTGCTCGCAGCGTGGGTTGTTTCCTCGCCGACGTAGGGACGAACCGCTTCAAGAGGCTGTTACCCTCAATGAGCGGGATCGGCGGCACGGTCGTGTCGTTCGGCGGGTTGGCCATGAGATGGCGAGGAATGTTGATTGGGTACCTCGCAAAGAACTTGGACCAAGCTTGCGGGGGGTGGAAGTGCGTAGGTGTCTTCATTTCCTTGTCCGCATTCCTCCAATTCTCCTTGACGAACTTGAGCCCCGCGACACCCATGTAGCCGTTGTTCGTGTCGACCTGCCTGATGAGGTGCTTCACCCTCGCTAAGGCTCCGTCGCCCTGGTTCTTCGCGTGCTCCAGGAGGGCTACCGCTTGTGCCGTAGTGACCGGCACATAACGATACCACTGGTCAGCCATGCGAACGTCCGTCTCCGTCAGCCATTTGATGACGTCCGGCCACTTGCAAGACTCTGGCGTTGAGCCCGCAGGCACGCCCAGTGGCAACGGCTGCGGCTGCGGTTGGACTTCCCCAGGAGGGGGGGTGAACCGTTCGCGCTGGCTTTGGTACGCAGCTGCTTTGCCTTTCAACTGCGGGGCCTTCCGGTACCCTCGGTACACCTGCCTGCTGTGACGCTTGCGCACGGTGTCCAAGTCGATGGCGTCGGCCTCATCACCGCCGTTGTCCGACCAGTCATCATCATCGTCGTCGAGGAAGTCGTACGACGCAGCTGTCAGTCCAGCAGTAAGCCTGCTGGACGACGAGCCGTGGTCGTGGGTGCGTGGTTGCGGCTCCTCACGTCGTTCTGG
>NW_027137944.1:297004-317555 GCF_003813185.1 Lentinus tigrinus ALCF2SS1-7
ACCATTCTACATGAAACGTAGGGTGCACGCCGCGGTCCGCCAAGTCCTTAGGTAACTCTAGTGTATAGCTAGACGTCTCCGGAACTGCCGCAATAATCTTGTAAGGTCCGATGTACTTGGGTAGTAGCTTGCGCGCGCGTCCCTTCGGCATATTGAGGTTCTTGGTAGATAGGTATACCAGGTCCCCGACTGTCAAGTCGGATTCCGCTTGACGATGTTGATTCGCGTAGTGAGTCTGGTTCACGCGGCTCTCGATGAGCACATCGTGAGCCATCTCTAAGTTCGCTCGAGCCCGTTGTGCGAATTCTTGAACTCCTGCAAACTGAGAGTTCGTTTGAATGCCGGCCATCGTTCTTGGTAGGTAGCCATAGTTGAGCTCGAAGGGCGCGAATCCAGTCGATGCGCTCGTTGCGGAATTGATCGCAAACTCGACTAAAGGTAACTTGTCTACCCAGTCGAGCTGGTCTGGTAAGACCATCGCACGAAGTATTTGGCTGACTGAGCGAATGGTACGTTCAGAGAGCCTGTCCGTTTGAGGGTGGAAAGAGGTCGACATGAGTAACTTGGTACCCATGAGGCGATGTAGTTCCTTCCAAAACCTTGACGTGAACTTGCTGTCCCTGTCGGAAACGATCGATTCAGGTAGTCCGTGTAACCGGACTACCTCTCGCATGTATAGCGCTGCGAGATCTGCGGCCGTGTCGGTGGTACGAATGGGGATGAGGTGGACCATGGACGTAAGGCGGTCCACGATCACCCATAGATAGTCGAAGCCGTTCGATTGAGGGAATGGCCCTACGAAGTCCATGGATATCGACATCCAGGGCCTCAGTGGGATAGGTAGCGAGTGCAATAACCCGGCCTTGAGGTGTGTTCGAGACTTCGAGACTTGGCATCTTGCACACGATACGCAGAAGCGATCGGTTTCGAGTCCGAGTTTGGGCCACCAGAACCATCGACGTATGTACTCAGCGGTACGCTGTGCGCCGTAGTGTCCAACAGTATCGTGGGCTTGATCCAATACAATTTGCGTCGTGGTCTTGTTTTTGAACTTCGCGCGGGGAAGACACAGTACTTCCTCGCCACGACGATTGGTAGTGTATATGAATCCATCCCGAAGTGTGAATCGTCTGTGGTCTTGCGGCGCCTCGAGCACCTTGCTGAAGAGTGTGTCCGTATCGTAGCCTGCCTTCACTGCGTCTTGAAAACCTTGAAGGCCGCCAACGAACTTCTGTAACGAAGGTCCCTTGGCTAGCGCATCCCAGACCGTTGGTCCTTTGGTCTGTTTGTCGATAGTATCCTTCTGTGGCTGATTCGACGAGGATTGCACATCCTGCAAGGTCTTCGCGTTGGCAGTAGCAGCTGCCATTTCGTCAGCCTCTCGTACTCGGTCTTCGATCTTCATCTTGAGCTCCTTAATCTTCTCGTCACGTTCCTTTGGGTGTAATCCCTCAGGATTGGCACGTGTGACGCGTCCTGCTTGGAGCTCTTGAATGCGATTGCCTGGAAGGTCGTCCCAGTCCGGGTCGAGTCGTACATCGGCGTTCACGTACTCTTGAATCGGATGAACTTCATCGGCATTGTCCTCCTCGTAGTACCGAGAGAGGCAATCCGCGACCTTGTTGTCCTTGCCAGGGACGTGGACGACGTTGTAATCAAATCTTGCCATGTATTCGAGCCATCGGATCTGACGATTGTTCGGCTGAGTGGTCTTCTTGAAGAACTCGAGAGCCTTGTGGTCCGTAGCGATCGTAAACTTGCGTCCCAAGAGCTTGTCTTCCCACTTCATCAAGCCTTCGAGGATTGCTAGTGCTTCTTGCTCGTACGTGTGATACGATCGCTGTGCACTGGTGAACTTCTTCGATAGGAAGCCGGCTGGTCGGCAAGTCTTCCAGTCCTCGCCTTGACCGTACAACGCTCCGAGCCCATGGACTGATGCGTCGCAGATGAGCCAGATGGTTTCCGGTCGTCGTGGGTCGATAGGCTTCAAGATTGGCGTCTTGCAAGCCAATGCCTTGATCTGCTCAAAGCAATGTTGATGTAGAGGTCGCCATACAAACGGTCGGTCGTTGTGCTCCATGTCCGAGAGAGGTGTCGTGTATGCCGACACGTCTGGCATGAACGCAGCTAAGTAGTTGACCAGCCCGAGGAATCGTTGGACCTCGTGGTACGACCGAGGCTGTCGCCAGTTCCGTATTCGTTCCATCTTGTCGGCGTCCGCGTGCAGGCCTCGGTCATCGATGATATGGCCAAGACAGTCCATCTTCTTCGAGTAAAGATCGCACTTCGAGCGACTAAGGTATAGCTTAGCCTCTCGAAGGGTGTTGAATACCAGCTTGAGGTGCTTCTCGTGGTCCTCGACCGAGTCCGAATACACGAAGATGTCGTCCAAGTAGACGTGAACAAAACGACCGATGAAGTCCCGAAAAAGCGTTGTCATTAGACGTTGGAATGTAGCAGGAGCGTTGCAATCGCCCTGCTGCATTACCAAGCTGATGAAGGTGCCGTATGGTGTCGAAAACGCGGTCTTCCAAATGTCGTCCGTTTCGATGCGGACTTGCTCGTACGCGTCCGAAAGATCAATCTTCGAACGGTAGCGAGCCCTCGCGACGTCCATTCGTATACGGTCTTGATCCGGGAGAGGCGTAACGTCCTTGACGGTGTTGTCGTTCCGCTGCCTCGCGTCAACTACAGTACGTAGTTTACCGCTCTTCTTGGCTACGCATAGTAGCGGCGCTGCCTGGGTGGCTGTAGTCATCTGCCACCACATAGCGTCGGTATACTTCTTGATTTTCGCAAGTAGTTCGTCTTGTACGGCTTCCGGACATCTTGGCAATCGATATCGGTACTGCTTGTTCTCGTCGATGAGAGGAATTCGATGGTTCACGACCCTCCAAGGTGGCAGCCCTGGTGGAGGAGGACGCAACATATCGTCGTACTCCTTGAACCAATTGTCTCGTAATTGTTGTAGTCGTTCCTCATCGCTGCCGGTTTCAACCGGCTCGCGGTGAGTCTTCCGTATCTGTTCGTCTTCTAGATAGTCTTGCATGACCATCGTGAACATTTGATGGAGGCCGAAGGGGTCTGGTAGCCCCGACAGACCTGTCTTCGGTCCTTCGGATGAGTGAATTGAGGGACCGTAAGAAGGGTTGAGTTTCGGAACTGTGACGTTCCTACGTCGTCCTTGGTGTCGTTCGGGCACAGCTCGGGTTTCGAAGGTCTGTTGCGACTCTTCATAACCTCCGCTCGTCGTCGATTCGGCGTTGCTGCCGATCTCCTCCCCTCCCGAAGACCCTTGAGGTTGCGCGTAGCGGGAATGGGGAGGCTCCGCGACGGTGCTACCCGCCACGGCCTCCTAAGCTCGTTCTTCAATCGCGGCCAACGCGGCTTGCAGTTGCTTGCCTACGCCGGCGCGAGTACCTGCTTTCCGGTTAGATAGCAGCATTGCTTCGTCGACTCTTGTATACACCGGCACGTTGACGCCGTCAATTGTGATGGTCCGGTTCTTGAAATCCAAGATGACGTTGTGCTTGAGGAAGAACGGCGTGCCAAGGATGAGATCGTATCGGTCGATATCTACCACGTCGAAGTAATGATACTCGTCGACGGGTCCAATCTTCATACGGGCCTTCGCTCCGTGATTGATCTTCGTGCGGCTGCCCTTCGCCCCCAGTTGCAGATTCATCTGCTCAGAGAGTTCGATGCAGTCCGCACTCGTAAGGAAGGCGAGCGTTGGCGATATTGAATCAGTTGTGCATCCTGAGTCGAATAGCGTGTACGCTGGGATACCATTGACGGTCACCTCAGCGCACAGTGGTCGTTGCAGCACCTTGTTCCTGACAGGTTGGTCTTGAGGCTCCTTGAGCTTGCGGACCCTCGAGTCGTACAGCCAAGCCGTTCGTACCGACTTCGAAGGCGGGTCGTCCAAGGTCTGGAAGGCTTGAACTGTCTTCGCGGCCGCGAAGAACAGTTCATCCTGGCGTTGTTCTTCCAGTTCTTGTTCCGACTTGTCCGTGTCTGGATCCACTCGAAGAGCCGCGGAGTGCATAACGTAGAGCTGTTCTTCCCAATCGTCTTCAATATATGCTTCTTCTTCAGAGTCTTCGCTTGCGTATCCTTCGTAGTCTGATTGAGGAGGCTCTGGCTCCGGTGCAGTGTCACCTGCACCCTCTGGATCGCCTTCGTCCACCTCTAATTCCATCGTAGCTTCTTCTAAGGTTCCTGCATGCATTCGTTGCTTAGACGAATGGCCGAACTTCGGGCACTTCGGGTCATTGGCGAAGTGTCCCATCTGTCCACAACCAAAACAAGGACCCTTCGCCCCAGCCGATTGAACAGCAGGTGCCGTTGGCTGAGACCTAGCCATGGGCTTGAAAGAATTCGCTGGTCGTGTGGTGTTCCCACTGGCCCGAACGAATGTGGTCTTCTTCTTGAATATCGGTCCGCGAGAACGGGCAGCCTCTTCCTTCTTAATTGGACGGAAATACGACTTGCGAGGTTGAGCACCAGGGCTCGTCGACGATGGTGTAGTCGTCGACGGGCGGTGGTGCGCGTTCTTGCCATGTTGTCCACTGGAAGAGGCGGTGGATTTGAAAGCCTTGCGTCGCAGTTCCATGTTCGCTAGTTCTTCCTCGAGGTGCAAGGCTAACATGTAGAGATCTCTACTATGTACAGCCATGCGATCGATCCCTCGCGAGATGACGATCTCGCGTTCGAACCAGGCTGGTAGACTAGCCAGGAATTTATCCTTGAAAACCGTTTCGCTAGGCTTGTCCAGCATTCGCTGCGACCAATGGCACAGGTCTTGATAAAGGCCTCCGACGCCGCGGTCTTGCGAATAGGTTACCTTCTGGAACTCGAAGCTCGCTTGCTGGTAAGCATCCGTCAGGATGAACCTCTTGTAGAGAGCGACGACGATCTCTTCGAATGTCCAATACGTTTGCGTTCGGAATGGCGATTGAACCGTCTGGAAGTGCCAAGCTGCAGCGTCACCTGCTAGCGAGGAACTAAGTACGTCCATACGGTTGCCGTCGTAGTCCGGTCCCGTGAGGTTCAGCTGTCGACAGAAGCTCAGTAGTTTCAACAACCACACGTTGAACTCCGTGTCGTCGTCCTTCCCGTCGTAAGACGGTGGCTTGGATAGCTTCGCGTGCTTCAAGTATTCCGAGATCGGTCCTGTCGGTGGCCGTCCAACGTTGTCTTGAATCATTCGTAGTACGTTGGCCAATCCCAAACTGTCGCGGACGTTTGGTACCATACCAGTGTTACCTGGTACAATGCCAGCCATCGTTTGATAGCCTGCGGTCAACGGGTGCGCTGAAGCACTCATTGCTGCGGCGTACTGAGCCGCAGGTCCTGCCGTAGTCGGTGCTAAAGGAACGTACGCGCTCTGCGTATACGTCGTCTGGGCTTGCCATTGAGGGTACTGCGTAGGATTAGTATATGTTGGTTGAGGGTATGGCTGCTGTTGCTGATAATATTGCTGAGGGGCAGCCTG
The DNA here is from genome assembly GCF_003813185.1 of Lentinus tigrinus ALCF2SS1-7. Classification (NCBI taxonomy): domain Eukaryota; kingdom Fungi; phylum Basidiomycota; class Agaricomycetes; order Polyporales; family Polyporaceae; genus Lentinus; species Lentinus tigrinus. Next base: position 302,502 of record NW_027137944.1, read on the forward strand.
GGAAGCTGACGGATACGTCGCACCTCCAGGCTGCAAGTTGGCCTGCGGTGACGGCATGGGTCGAGGGCCGTTCGGCGATGGCACTCGATGTTGATGAGGTGCATTCGATATTGATGTTGGGCTCGACGGCGGTGGGATGATGGTATTCAATGTTGAAGAATAGTGTACCGTCGATCGCCGCGTTGCTCTCTTCGTCGCAGGCCCACCAGTTGCTTGAGCTTGGGGTGGCAACTGGGAACCTCCGCTCTGTTGCCTTGAAGGTCCTGGCGACATGACTTGTTGCGGTAGGGGTCCAGTTGGTCTAGTCGGCACGTTCGGGTCTGTTGGTGGTAATGGCCTGGAATGAATTGATGATGCCGCCGTTTGAGGTCGCGATGTCGTAGTCATCGTCGGATCCGATATCGTAGGAGATATCTGCGAACTTGTGGGCATGGGCTTGTGCGGAAACGGCAGCGGGTTTGTCGTCGGATAATGAGGAACCGGTGCTGCCAGTGTTACCTGGGAGAGCGCCGGGTCCGGTTGTACGAGTTGCGCTTGCGGTGGTCCATACGTCGGTCCTGGTTGGAGGGATGCTGGTCGCATGTAGGGCGGTGGGATGCCCGTGTTACCTGCTGAAGGGTTAGACCACCGATGCGAAGATGAAATCGCGGCGCGTTGACTCTCGCGAGCCGCGTGCTCAGCGTGCTGCCGCTGAGTGTCGTTTCCTAGCAGCCCTGCACGCTCTAGCCTTACTGAACGCGAGCTGCTCAATGCGTCGTCGATCGCGTCGTCTGTAGTGACGCCGCGTTCGACTTCGGCCGCATCTTCATCGTCGTCTTCGTCTTCGTCGCGTTCTTCCTCTTCGTTCACGTCTTCTACCGTTGTAGCGAATCGAGATTGATTTTCATCTTCTCCTTGCTGCGGATCGAAGCCTTCGGCATCGAATTCCAGCCCGAAGCGTTCTGCGAACTTGATGATTTCTTGGAGCTTCTTGCGATTCTCCTCGCCGCTTCGCATGGCTCGAAGCAGGAGATGTTGATCAATCATTGTCGATAGTATCGCTTGCATGTCTTCCTGGGGTACCGTCACTGACACGCTCACGTCCGGTGTCGACCTTGACCCTCGGTTCTTGCCCTTCCGATCGCTCACGAACGGCGGTAGAGGTTTATCGAACGAACCTTGGCTGAAAGTCGGTAATGATCCGGGCATGTTCGGCGATCTCGCGAAAGGTGAAAACGTTGACAGGGGATTATATCCACCCAATCCCTGCCCCCCTGGTCCGAATCTCAAGCTTGAAGCCGCGCCAAACAACCCCGAGCCCGGGTTCTGTGACGAACCCAAGTACGGGGTCGAGGTGGTGAAAGACGATAACTGGGTTGTATTGACAGCGGAGGCGGGTCTTCTAGGCGAAGGCCCACCGTCCGGCGAAACAGATATTCTACTTGTATTATGGGGAGTCTGGGGTAACGTTCTATGTTGCGTGGGGGTATCCGAATCATTGCTTGTGTTGGTCTCCTGACCTGTCGTCTTGTTGCTGCTTGAGTCCATGTGGATGTCGCCAGATAGTCGCCTAGTAATGTTGGTCTCCAGTATCAGAAATCCACGTGTCGTGGAGGAGCGTAAAAAAGTGTAAGAGTTTAGGAAGAGCCTCGATCACACACGCCCGGAGTACGCTGCACCAATCTCTGTATTGGAGACGTGCTAATACTCGGTGGACGTGGTGAAAGGCTGAGCCGACACCACGTCGAGGCGCGCGTCTTGTACGACGCGCGCCAATACCGATTAGATACAATAATAATCAATGTAGTAGTCCGTATAATAAACTATACTAGTCCCTATTGTAATCCCTTACACCAGCCTCGGTGTTTGCTGTAGGCAATTCTCTACTGGATCCTGTTTCACGCTCATTGGTTCCTATTCCAGGGTCACTACCATGATACGTATGGCATGAGCGTAGGGAACATCCTCGCCTCGCTCGAATACGGTCTACATACGTTCGACTCCTCCGTCGGCGGGCTTGGCGGTTGCCCGTACTCCCCGGGCGCCACCGGCAATGTCGCCACTGAAGACGTTCTCCGGCAGCAAGTACAAGACACCGGGAGACCTGAACGCGATCGCGGAAGTGGGGCGTGGATGTCGAAGATGCTGAATCGGACGAACTCGAGCCACGTTGGGAAGGCACTCGAGGCGCGCCGGGCAAGGGAGCAGCTGGAGAAGGAGCGGGAGAGGGATGGAGGGCCGGCGGAGAGCATCTCTGCTAAACTGTGAAGGTATGTTCGACCTTGGTATCTGAATGCTGGGCTGATTTACCTAGGAGGTGCTGACAGGTGTGCACCGGTCGCTTGTTCGTATTCATATGGACATCGAAACGTCAAGAGAGGAGAGTTGCGCTGAAGACGAACATGAGCGAGATATGACGGAGAACAAGTGACTGTCATAGTGGAGTCGTTGTGTGGTCTCTTCCTGGTACAAAGTCACGTTGCAAAGGCGCATCTCAGCACCGGTACTCAATAGTGAATTGAGGCCGACCATATTCAGACATCATGTGGTCGCGAACCTGAATCCTAGGGTCGGGCGATAACGGCAAGTGCAATCACTCTACATCACATGGATGCAGTATTGCTAAGTGGTTCCATCAGGAAGTCTGCATATATTCGGCCAAGCTAAGCTTCGTAGAAGGTGCTGCGGGAGGCTGAGGAACGATATAAGCTGATGTGTGTAGCTATGCATCCTCCCAAGCTCTCTCTCCGATACCCAGCCACGATGTCAGTACCGGCTGCTCCCCAGCACCAGCCATACCGCGACTCTGCCATTGGAGACGTCATCATCCGCACCTCCGACGGTGTCGAATTCCATGTCCATCGCAGGCGTCTGTCCGGTCATCGATGCCTCTCCGGTCTTCGCCGACATGTTCGCTCTTGGCCGGGAAGCTGCGGCCGCCGATGGCGAGAAACCTGACATTGCGGTTTCAGAGGTGCGGTCTGGGAGAAGCTGCTCCCCTTCTGCCACCTCGCTGAAGAGCCGCCCATCACCCTAGACGACATTTCGCTCCTACTTGAGGCAGGAAGGAAGTACAGGATGGTTGCGGTTACCTGGCGTATGTGCGCGTACCTCTGCCACCCAGAATTTCTCTACGAGAAACCATTCGCCGTCTACACATTGGCATGTATGACGGGTGTTCCTCGTGTCGCTGCCCTTGCAGCGCGCAGGACGCTTGCCGGCCCGCTCTACCTGGAGTATGCAAAGGAGTACCGATACGTATCCGGACTCGCGTTGTACAATCTCCTCGACTTCAGGCGGAGGTGCGGAATAGCTGCGGCGGACGTGGTCTCCATCACGAGCTCCAACCAAGTCCCGGCGTGGATGCAGTCTAGCCCGGTGCTCCTAGACATGAAGACGTGCGGCTCCGGTGCGTGTTACGCGGCTGGACGCATAGTGTATGTCCATGCTACCGGGACACAGTTCCGGGATGTGCGGGGGAGCTTTGTGGCGTATATGGAGCGGCTGCACGATGCACTCAAGCTATGCCCCGACAGCTCGCTAGCATCTTCGACAAAAATGCTGAGCCCCGTCATCACATCTGCCCTCGGGTGCAAGTCGTGCGCAAGCAAGATATTTGATGATACAATGCGCAGTGCAAAGGTGTTGGAGAGCAAGATTGCAGAGGCGATTGGGAAGGTGAGTCCTGAGGCTCGGTGCTACTCGTTTTCGGCTACGTGCTGATTCAATTGCGTATAGGTTGAATTGATTGTCCAGGCATGATGCGCCTGCGCAGAATCACTTATGTATAGCATGCCTATGTTACCGGAGTTGCTCCAGGACGCTAATGAACACTGTGTTATCGCGACTATCTCGATGGCTCTCGCGATTATTCGACGTTGTAATCCTGGTGCGCGCTCTTGTGTGCAGTTCATCTGCTCCCCGAACGTCCAGATATCTTCACGCTCAACTCTAACCGTGCATACATAATGAGCAGCGTCTTGTGACACAAGGCTTTCGCCCAACTCATCTATAATAATGAGCGTCGGTGTCTATCCTTCAGCCTGAACACAATCGTACCTTCAACTTACCAGTATTGTCATACACAGGATCTGGAGACACTAGTGCCGATGGTCACAAGAGCAGACGATTGTCGGTTGCTACGAGGAGCTTGTGTCTCCTGATCGTCTCGCTAAGACCTGTGCCCAATGCGCTTGGTTGTCGACACCCCACCATAGAAAGAGAAGGACGCTTTCAAGTCAAGTTCTTACTCGTGAGTCACCATAGCACTCAGTTCCCGTCGCGCAGCTAATCAGAGAAAGGACTTCCCGGCTAGTATTCTATCAGGTGAGATAATGTGGGGAAAGGACCCACAGGTATATGTTCTCCGCAATGCGACTGCATTGACCCAATGCATGCAAGCGCAATGAACGATAGTGCATTGGCCTAGATTCAGTGATGTACAAGACGTGATAGACAGGCATTCGGACAGACACCAGGTCCATGCGCGACATTACGCCACTCGACTTTCGCCGGTCCAAGTAGTGGAGTCCAGGAACTCAGGTCAATGCGGTCTTCCGACTTCAAGTATAAAACGGACGGCTCGCAGGCTCCACAGGAGTTGCCCACCCATACTTCTTCCCTACTGCCACAACCTCGGCCGCTGTCTTCATCATATCCGGTATCCTCGCACCCGGTGTCCATGGCGGTTCTATCAGTACCGGTTAAACATGTCGTGAAGATCCCCAGTCCAGCGAACGTCGATCCTGACTGGGTGCTGGAGTTGTCCGACCGAGAGAACCCCTGCTCGCTCGGGTTCCAAGCCGGCGCATACCTGGACCCAACGGCGCACGAGGCATGGACGAGATTCTCGGTGACTGTCAGCAATCGCATCCCGTATGGGCACTCGATACAGTTTCTTCCGCCTGAGATGCCGTTCCAGTATGTCCTCCGCTGCGTAGTAAGAGTTTCTCCCAGTCTTTTCGAGATGAGAAAGTCCTCATCGAGGTCGCTGCAGCTGCCTGGAGAAGAACTTCCCCGATTTGGCACCGAAGAGGTCCCTATGGTCACCGCTGTTTCATGGGGTGATATATTGTGGCAGATGGTGAGGGCGCAGAAAGTCTGGTGGCAGAGCACCATGGTGCGTTGCATATGGCACATCTCGTCTATCTTCTTCAAAGCTAAAGCTAACCAATGGCATGATCTTACTACTATACAGGCGAATGTGTCACCCAAACTTTGGGGATATGAGGACCCACATCCCGCCTTGCAAGCTTGGGCTCAGCGGCCGGATCCGACCAGGTTGTGGTACGTCGCCATAAGGCGGACCCTTCCGGATGAGCGTCGTGGCATCCCTTCGTACTACTTTCCCGAAGCCGAGCTGCGCTTCTAGCATCCAGTCACGTCATTCATCTATTCTCTCTCATATTGAATTGATATGCTCGATTGTCAAGTTCCATTGGGTGTAGAACAGGTCGTAGTCAAGCTTCCCACGCTGATGCAAGTTGAACACTTTTGCGACTCTTCCCAACCGCATCTTTAGCATCGGAAGAGCCTGACCATACTGCCTCTTATCCAGCCATTGACCGGCATGTCCGGACCCAGCTACGGTCATGGGAATTGTATGAATGGTCGGAGTCGGGACGGTTGAACATTTGTCAGAAACTTAGTAGTGCTTACATTGGCAAGTCAAGTACAGAAGGGAATACATGGGTGAGGAGGGTGGATCGGAACATGTGAAAGAGGTGATACATTGACTCCGAGGATGCCAAACGCAACTAGTCCTTCAGAGTGAATGATCGATCATCCCACTTCCTACGCCTCCATCGATCCTGCCGATACTGTTCTATCACAAGATCCGCATGTTTCAGAGCATTTTCCATCTCGGCCCCTTCAGGAAGACCGGCTTTGGCAATAAACTCTTCCGGAGTACCAGAGGCCGCCCAATCTGCAGGGTATAAGCTGTGATAGAACATAATGGTACCTGTGGCGAGCAATGTTAACGTGAGCACCTGGATATTTCACGACCGTGGGACGTACTGGGTCTCCACACGTCGGCATCGCAGCACACACTCCATAGCTCCTCACAGCCAAACTCCAAACTCGAGGGTTGAAGACTGTATACTTCGAGCGTCCAGTCCTTGCGGGGGCAGTCGTGCTCCCTGGCCTCCCCGAAGTCGACGATAGTAAGCCAAAGCTGGCCGCCCGGGAGTTTCCGTATGACAATATTGCGCTCTTTGAAGTCACGGTGCTCGAGACCTGCTTTGTGCACGGCGTGCAAGCCATCAATAGCCAGAGCGCTGTATCACAGGAGGTCAGCGTGGATTGGACAGGTGAATAGAACGTGTACTCGCACCGTAACTGTGGAGGAAGCATCATCAATGGACGTGGAAGGGGTACTCCGCAGTCCTGCATGACCAGAATGCAGGTCCACGCCTCGACCGTTTGTCCGAGGTAGCACCCGTAGATGATTGGGACCCATTGGCCCTGCAACGGCGCAAGCTTCTCTCTGTAGAGATCTGCTTCTTTCTTCAGCAGATCCGCTCGTCGCTTGCCGTAAGCAACTTTGCAGATCGCAACCTTTTCGCTGCCAACGATCGGCGCATCATGATCATCGAGGGGATGGAGTTCCACTCGGAAGACGTGCATATTGCCTTTGGTGAGGCGCTCCCGGATGGTCACACGTACTACGTCGAATTTGAGCGACGGTTCGTGATAGTGTGCTTTGAGTACATCCCACCCCTCCATGGGGGACGGTGCTTGTGAGGATTGTGGTGAGGTGTCTTTGGGAAACTGTAGCTGCAGCATGGCTGGTGAAGTAAGGCAGGCAAGAGAGACGGAGGGCGAGTGAATGGACTGTGCGCAGTAACGACGTGTACTTATGAGTTCTGCCACAATAAGTTACGGGAGAGCGTACCTTTCAGAACAATAATACTAAGACTATGCACAGGACGAGGCGGAGACAACAGGGCAAGGTGCCACACCGCCTCAGAATTGGGCCGAGGCCGAGATTGCCAGAGGCGCTGGCAATTACACACATAATACGCCCGTCTCAGTGATGCCGCGAGGTGAGGTGAGGCGAGGCGAGGTGAGTTGGCGCGAGTGGCGCCCATGGCATGTTACCTCCTTTAGAGCTTATGTACCTGAAAAAGTTACATCCGACGAATATGTTACTGGCCTGTTACGCCGTCCAAAATCTTGGATTGCCCGCCTCGCTACACAGCGAGGCGAATTACAGGCCAGAACATTGTGCTTGTGACTCGCGAGTTGCCCCTCCAGGAGGACAACCGCAAGAGCAAGCGCCGAGGCAGGAAGCCAAAAGCGCCCGGTAGGAGGCGGGCGGTATATTACATCATCAATCAGCGTGTTGCACCGGTGTAGGCGAGTGGATTGACTTGCGTGGCGTGAGATACTGGTGAGATGTAAATGACGACTCACAATAAGGCAGCCCGAGACATGCGGCGTTGTACATACAATACTAAGGGTGGAGGCAACGTAGTATTGTGTTCTACCCTTGCCCCATTTTCCACTCCTGCGGTGTATTCCGCAAGGTGTTTTTTTGTTTTGACACACATGCCTGCAGATGCCTGGAGGCGCCTTTCTCGGTGAGTGTTCTGTCGGCGCCACTCAGGGCAAGATATATAGTGTGCACAGATCCTGTGGCAAGCTATTCCCAACTCCCGAACCCCAACCCCAGTTTACCCCACGCTCGATTGCTTCTTGCCGTTTTATGGGTCCCAAACCTCAGAGTAAGAGAGGAGGTCAGGTCAGCACCGATGCCTCAGGCCGAGGCCGAGGCCGAGGTCGTGGCCGCAGTCACGGTCGCGGTGGAGGCCATACAACAGTACATTCTGTTTCCTCCGTACCGGAGTCTTCCAACCAAATAGAACCATACGGTATGTTCTGTCATAGCTTCCTTGTGTAGCTCGATACTGATGGTCGGTTGGCGGGGTATCAGGGACAGTGACTACTACAGAGGTACAGAACACCAGTGATGGTCTTCAAGACACGCTTCGACGTTAGCAAAAGTCCTACACCCACTCTCAGTCGTGATGCTAATTCTGTCAGTGAACTATATATAGTTGCAGAGGAAGAGCTGTCGTCGGACAGGTACGACATTGTTCAAGGACATCGGCCCAGAACAGATGCGGATGTCCATCAGGGGTCTTCAATGGCCGCAGTGTCCAGTGAGGAGGACCAGCTAAAACGTATGTTTCCTCCTATTACTGTTACTTCTTCTCTCGGGATACATTTGTACCACAGATTCTGCCCTTCCAGGGGCTTGGCCTGGTCAAACACCCGATGTTCTGAGTCTGCACGCGGCACACCAGCAACTGACCGCCGATCTGGGAGTAACCCACCCGCGAGATGATGATTTCACAACACTGGATATTCATGGCATCAAAGGTCCGTCTGCTTCCTTAGCTCCCTTAATCGATCGTGGTTCTAACATGACATAGACAAGTTCAAGACACTCTATGATGTGATCACAGCAGATATGCCCGTCATGCCCCATGTCTACCATCCCAAAGTGGTAAACACTACCAAGGAGACCACGAAAACCGAAAAACGGCTGGGGTCCAATGTACAACCATTGAGGCACATTGTGAATGTGCAGAACATGATGGCTGACATGCAATCTGCTGCGAAAGATCACTTGTCCCGGGTTGATCTCGACTGGAACAATCCTGAACACATCCTCTTGGTAGCTTGTTGCATGCCAGGTGCGAACGTGAGGGCCCTGCCCCTAGTGATATGGACCGAAGAAGACGTTGTTGCATGGTGCGATGAAACCATGTTGAGGTCCGCCACAGGATCTCTGCGTGTCTGTCCAACCAGGACTCCTGGTGGAGAGGTCAAGATTGGGTTACCGCGCAAGCACCCGAGTTTGTCGAGTGCCCCGAGAGGCAAGATAAACCCGGATCGTCTGCTTGTGCATCACACCAAGAATATAAAATTGTGCGACAATGCACCTGCGCTCGCTCCCAGCCCTCTCATCACCATCAAGATTAAGACACCTAACGTCTGGAATACGGATAAACTCTTGAATGCACGGCTTCAACCTAAAGGAAAAACCCCTTTCAAAACTTACTTTGAATGGCCCAAGGAAGACGAAACCAAGTTGACGCAAGAACGCCGAATTCTCATCCAGGTGACAATTACTGGCACAGTCTTCATCAGTTCCTAATCAGTTGCTCATGAGCGGTGTCCTTACAGGTATGGACACAGATGCTTCAGAAGTGCACTGACTACGGCATTCTGAGTTGTCACGACGTCACTGTGTTCCTCATGAGATCTTCCACCTATCCTGATACTCTCTACATCTCGAACCCCTGCCAGTCCAGGATGCCCAAAGATCATCCGGCCTTTGCAACGTTTTCCCTATTTGCGGCAGCAAAAGAGCTGATCGACAGACCCTCTCTGCCAAATCCAACACATATATAGAGTAGGTCCTGTCCTAATTCTTTCGGTTATTAGCTGGTTGATCAGGATCTATGCACTTCAATAGGGTTACACTCACCGGACACCCAATCAATGCCCCGACAGACTCTCCGAGCACTACCTTGCTGTGATCATACTTGGTGGGAAGTAGGCCATTTCTGGCAGGGACGATCGATGAGGAAATGGGGGATCTCTTATTTTGTCTGCAACGCTGAGACGTCATTGTGCGATAAGGGTAGAACACACAGAATTACCAACTGAGTGAGTGGTCTGCGCGGTCATGGGTTGCCAAGTTTTGCTTGGGACATACGTCTTTGGGAATACTTAGGCATGTGCAGTATGGTAGCAATAGCAGAAATTGATACGATAACTTTCTAATCACACATAAAGATGGGACTGGAATGAACGATGATATTTGAATCAACAGAAACGAGAAACATTCTATGAGGATACACGCGGGCGAGATGCGAGGGCTCAGGGAAACTGGTATGATACATGTCCGAATGCTAATGTCCCTACTCAGAGTTGGTCCTTGATTTCTTGCAAAGCAAGAACACGTATGCCGTGCGCGGCCATCACACCCGTCAGACTACGACAGGTAGGGCACTGGAACCACTGGTCTGGGGCAACAGGACCACGATTGGCCTCCTGCGTGTCCCACCACTCATCTGCGCATCGGTTGCAGACGGCGTGCGAGCAGGGATAGCTAGAAGTCATTTGTTAGATCATTAGACTGTCAGTACAGCGAGAACTTACACGCGCGCGATCATTCGCTCCCCGAGACAGATGGGACATTCCATCTCGCGCCGCACACCTTGCAGAGTCCTTCGAACCCCGTCCTGCATGAATAAGTAGTTGAGCGATTGACAGAAGTGTGCAGAGAAGGCTCATCGCTTACCCGCTGTTGACGGAGACGCTGAGGAGATTGGTCAGTAACCTAGCGAATACGATGAAGCGAAAGACCACTCACATTGACTTCCGCGGTGGTCTCGCGCGTCTTCTGGTCGAGCTGCCGCTGTGCAGTGCGGAGCTCGTCCTGTCGCTTCTCGTACTCGGCTTCGCGCTCAAACATGCGAGCTTGGAGGACCGAGTAGTCGGCTTGTGTGCGGAGGGCGGTCGCGTGGCTCTCGTCGATCATGCGTCCCATGCGCTCAACCCGGTGGAACATGTCGTCGAGAAGGACGCTAGTGTCGGAGTGAGCCTTGCGCGACTCCTCCAGCTGAGCTTGCGTCTCCGCGTGAGCCTTCAGGCTGTCTTCGAGGCGACGACGCGCCTGCGCGTCCTCGGTCTCCCGCTTGGACGCTGCGTCCTGCAGTGCGAGGATCTTACGGTTGGCGTCAGCGAGTTCCATAGTGAGGGAGTGCTTCTCCTGCTGATGCAAAGCGCGATCCTCTCGGTGGGCCTGTTCCTGCTTCTCCAAGGTCTCAGCCATGGAAGTCCGGTCGCGCGTCAACATATCCTCAATACGCCGACAAGACCAGTGTAAAGCGGACGTGGACGGTGCTGCAGCGCCCTGGAGAAGTGTGCGGAGTTCGGGATCCTTACCGAGCTTAGCAGTTTGGTGAGATGACCGCAGCACAGAGAACCACCCACCTTCTTACCGGGAACTTACCTCCTCGGGGGCGTAGCGATTCACAATGTCAGCGTACGTCTCGCTGCAAGCGGGGACGGGCGATGGGGATTGGGGTACGCGGCTCGAGGGCGCCGCCTTGACATTGCATTAGTACGATGTACAATATTACTCTACGCCATGTAATACAGATCGATCAAAAAGGAACGTTACCTCGGGGACTGCGTCCTCCTCACCAACGACAACCTTTTTCGACTTTTCCACCCGGATCGTGAAGCGGCGAGAGGGCATGGTCGGAGGCGGCGAGAACGTGTGAGTAGAAGTATAGCGAGTTGTAGAGTAGCGTCTAGATGGTGCCGGACCTCTGCGGAGCGTGAAACGCAGTCGCAGGAGGTATGTCGTTCGTGGGCGGCAGCCAAGCAGTTGGTGGTAGGGAAGGAAGAGACAGAGCCCGTGTTAGGCAGCTTATGACGCCGCCATTCTCCGCGATTCTCGGAGAATCGGCCTGGACCCGGACCACGGTCCGCTCCGGGTCCGCTCCGTGATATTCGGAGACCTGCACCAGGCTTACGCGGCTTTGTTTCTCGGCCTCTGACCACGACGACCACGACGACACTCCCTGCACAGACCTGCAACAGCGTATCACGCTTGCAGTCTACCCCTCCTCAAGCCGACCAGTCTCTTCTCCTCGAATTCAACATGGACGGACAATCGCAGGCAAACAGGGTCAATGTTGGCCACCCGGTAATTATTCTCTTTCTGTTCCGCGAGCGAAGTAGTTACTATGTATCGTATGAAACGCTCACGCGCACAATATATCTGGTGCGCAGGATACTCCGATCCCGGGACCCACACGCGACCCAGATATGGTGAGCAGGGAGTACGCGCTCCCGCAGGTAAGAGCAGCATCTATGCGAAGCCCTTGAGCCCTCGTATCCAGAAACGATAAAGTAACAATCCCGATGCACTCTCTTAAGATACCTAACCCCGAAGACGATCCAGACAACGAAACTCTCGAGCGTGCAGCAGCTACTTCCGGGCTCTCTGAGACTGGAGCCCTACGGTATCGCCTCGTCCTCTACGAGATCAACAACCGCGAGAAGGACCGTCTGATAACGGAGCTCCAGCAGCAGCTCCAGGACGTACAAGGGAGACTGCGCGAGAACGAAGAAACTTTGGCCGCAGAGGCTGAGGAACAGTACGCAGAAAGCTGGGACAATGTCTCACACATGAGCGACGAGTCCTGCCGTGGGATGGAACACATCCGCGACGTCGAGAAAGAGTACAAGGCCCTCCAGGAGGAATCTCAGCGCGAGAAGGAGTTCCTCGATGCACACATCGCAACCTTGAAGGATGACCTCAAGCGCGAACGTCGGGGCGGTCGCGAGGCACGCAAGAAGATTGCAGTAAGTCTACGTTCAATTACCGCTTTGTCAAAGTGTCTAACTGTTACACACCATCCATACAGGTTCTCGAGAAGGACAAGGTAAACCGTCACACACTACCATATAGAACTGACATCTCATAGGTTGAGTTGATAGACCGACCTCGAAGCAAGGATGCACGCCGCCGAGGACAAACTCCAGGCCATCAATACTGAGATGACCTGCCCGGTGTGCTGGAGCTCCCCAATTACGCATCTGTATGTTAGATGTTCCCGCGTGACCAACGCTTGGATGCTGACATGATCTGACAGGTGGCCATGTGGACACGGCTTGTGCAGGGAGTGCAAGGTCCTCACCAAAGAGGCTCAAGACGTCACTAACGAGGAGGAGGACCTCGATATCTGGTTCGACTGCTACGACGAGCAATACCACTGCCCCGTGTGTCGCAGACACTGCAATCAGGAGTACCCGCTGGGGAACCTGCACCTCCTGAATAAAGTGACGGAGATTTTGACCCCGGACGTTTAGTACTACGCGCATTGAACTCGAACAATTTGTATGCATTGCTCATCTCGCGCCGCCCGAGTTTTCGCTTGCCTCACGTCGACTACTTCTGTAACTGGCTGTAATGAAACGAGTGCTACGACTACTTTTCCTCCTTGTGTAGAGCGACCTCCGTGCAAGCATCAAAGTCGTTGAAGGCCACCGAACTGTCCTGAACACTAATTTCTAGATATCCATGCGGACACGCAGTTTGCGAGGAGTGTCGGGGATCCACATGCAGGGCCCAGTCCCAACAGTGCGACGAGTTGTACCACACATACGGTGCCAATTGGAATGCACTACAGAGCGGCAGTCCAAGGGTGAGATACTTGCTTAGGCGAGGTAAGTCATGATCCCAGATTGTGTCTAAAGGGCTTATGGTCCTGGGTCAACCGTCCGAACGCTTTTATTCTACCGAGACTAGTGTGCAATGATGGGACCAGGTATTTGTTCACTTACAGTCTAGTATAAATGACCATTTTCATACCATACTTGTCGAAATTCTGCAGCTTCTTTGGAGCAAAGTTGACTATGTTATCATAATATATCACTTGCTCTTTATACTTTGCACCATCATGAAACCATACGCCGCCTGACTTGTCAATGAATCGGCACACAAAATGCTTACCTGTCTCATCATCTTTGTGGTACACAATACCGCAGACCCGATACATTTGATCCATGTCATGCAGGACAATTTGATTGTCTACAAGTACCTTGACATCATGCGTGATAAATCCGATAAAATACGGTGCAGACTGATATTCATAGTGTTTTTGCAGGCATCTTGTGCAGCTCGGGCAATTCATCTCAGTCTTTTGAGTCTTCAGCGCATTCATCCACTGACTAATTGATTTTCCTCTGTGGTTGCCCAGCTTTGCGGGGTTATTCTTCCATAGGTATTCTTCACACATCCAGATTGTGCCGTTATCAAAAGCAGGCTCCTCAGCATATCCACAAGCTCTACAAATATGCCGTCTCTTCAGGGCCGGTTCATCTTGCGCTATTAGGTTACGGGCTAATGCATATAGATCTGTATAAGTTTTGCCGTTTGGTCCCAATTCAGGATCAACACATCCAAGCATGTTTCGGATATGGTTTCTTCCCTCATACAAAGCTGTGGTGGATTTCTTGAGAACCACTTCCTTGAATTTTATCCCTGCTTGTCCAAGGAGCTCACTGGCATTATACATTTCAGCATCCCACGTTGCCTTTTGCTCCATATAAACTGAGAGAAGGATAGTCAATAGACTATCATATGCGCAACTCCAGTTCATAGGGTCCCATGGGAATCCCAAGAATTTCTGACTTCCTTTTGGTGGTGTGCTTGCCTTGATACGCTTGACTTGTTTTCTCTGAGAAACTTCTGCTTCTAGGTCATCATCATCATTCCGTTTGCGTTTGTCTCTTTTGCTAATAGTGTAATTGTTCAGATTATCCAATGCCTGAGTACCTCGAGCCGTTACGAATCCAGAGGTATCTTTCTGGGCTTTCTTGTGTTCTCCGTTGTCTTTTTGTTTAGTACTCTTTTGACTATTGATCACAGTCCACGGACTATCGTCCAGTTTGTCCCGTATGGGAAATGGATCATCTGAAGACCATTTGATAGCGCTATGCATAACTGCAGGCATATAATTCTCACCTTTCCACTTACGGAAAGAATGTATCAGTTCATTGCGTGTAATCCCCACCACCGTCGGTGGCACTTGTCCTAGATACCTCAACCTAGTTATTTCGTCAAGCAACTCCAACTCCCTGAATTCTTGTCTAAGACTTCCTGCAATGCCACCTGTCAATTTTGAGGGATTGAACGGCTGAACAATGATTGTACCGGCTAATGTTGACCCTCGGGAAAGACAAGTATAGACTGACTGATGATTCTTGCAATTCTGTATGTCACATACATTATTCGGTCGGGTTCTTCCTTGAGATGCAAAGTCCGTCATCGCAAAGTTTGGCACTACCGGAACTTGATCTCTATTGATCTCAATGAGCTTTCCGTTTGGAAGTTTGCATTTGACTTTACGAGTTTGATGAACCAAGGGAATAACATTCTCAGGTAGGCCTTTGACTTGCACTTTGCTCGGAGCGGCGGTCAGTTTCACAAACAAAGTGTCTAAGGCAACCTTGTCTTCTGAGATTGGGCGAGAAGTCCAA
>NW_027137945.1:0-133489 GCF_003813185.1 Lentinus tigrinus ALCF2SS1-7
GAAGGGTGTGGATTAGGCACCGGCGAGGACTCGGCGGATGATAGAGGGGTAAGCGAAGAGGATTCCGACGGCGTGGACGGGGCTGTCCCGAAGTGAGTTGAGTCTTCTGGTTCGGAGCGGAGCTCGTTGTCGAGAGGTCTTGTAGCGCAGCGCGGAGCTCCGAAATGCGGAGGTCAATGTTGTCCGGGTTCGGGTCCGAATACGAATCAGACCGGAACAGCTTGAGAGAGATCGGAGGTGGCCACAAATAAACCCCTCGCGGTGGGCTCCAAAATGTAACGTCTATCGAGAACCTAACCGCGGCGAGCGGAAATAAAAAGGATCGGGACAGGGTATGTAGTGAGCGAGGTGGGATGAGGTTCCCGACTGGTCAAGGTCCGGAGCTGGTTCTCGGGTAGCGGTAGGGGGACGTAACAGGGCGAATCAGACAGGGAGACTCAGCGGTGACTCGTCCGAACGGGCAATAGTTACTCGGAGACGGTTGCGGTACCGGGGGCTTGGACGGAAGACGGTGACGGGGACGGAAAGGGACGAGTCCCTGTTGCTGCCCTTTTTGCTGAACCGGACGGCGAGCGGTGAGCGGTAGACGGTGTGGTACGGTACTGGAGGGCGGTAGGCAGGGACTAGGGGGGTCCCCGACAGTGAGAACCGCCGGACGTTACTTCCGATGGTATAGACGGTAACGGAAACGGTGTCGGAGACGGTGGACGGTGCGGTCGGTGGACGGTCAATATGAGAACTTTCCTGTTTTTGCGGTGGAGCGGTCAAAAGACTGTGCACTGTGCGGTGAGGGGGAAACGGAGTCCGGGGTTGCTTCCTGCTACGCTACGGATACAAAAGGGACTTCTGGACAGGAACTACGCACGGACCACGAACCGAGACTGGGCCCGTACCGTCCAATGAGCGTCCTCTGGCTTCCGGTTACCTTCCGACACGCGTTCCTCCTGGTCCCCCGCGTGTTTCCCTCCGGTTGTGTTCGAACCCCGGTTCCGGTGACGACCGCCGGTGAGAAGTGCCCAATGGCGCGGGGAGAGAGAAAGAGACGTCCTGGGGGCTCCTAGGCTAACACCGTGCTAGCAGGCAGGAAGGAACAGCGAGGTCCGTTGCGAGCACCGCCACCGGAGAGGTCCCTCCTGCGTCTGACGAGGTCCGCCACCGGTAAGAGCCTCGGAGTGAGAGTGCGGGGCAGCCAGAGCCAGCCACTATTGATACCCATCAACGCGTACCTCGTACAACAGAGAACCCTCCTACTTGCCGAACTAAAGAAGCGTATCCACGGCGATTTCAAGCTGCTGTGGAAGACGGCAGAGCTGGTTCTACGCTCCTGGAATGTCCACGGCACCTACTCGGAGCTCGCTATCATGTTCACAGATACGTTCATGCTTCAACTCACAACGGCCGACTCGAGATCGGGCGCGTCACCGGCCCCCGCGTTCATCCTCTTTGCAAAGCCGCTAACGTACGACAAACGTGAGGCCGTCAAATGGCGGTCGGACTTCCTGCGCATTGACCTGAAGAAGGGCGCGCAGCCTTTGCGACTTGGCCTTGACATATTCCCGGTGGACAAAGGCTCTGTCGACTGTAAGGTGTGCAAGGCCGATGTGCACCGTACAGCAGATTGCCCCCTGGCGAACACTCCGGGTTGGCTCGGGGTTACCCCAGAGCTCATCGGGAAGGACGACAAGGAGCCCGCCGGCAGTGGGACGTCCAAGGCACCCGAGCCGCAGAACCCTGTCGACACCGCGCAGGACATGTTCCGTACCGTTATGAAGCGGAAGAAGAGGACCTCGGAGCCCAACCCGAGCAGCGTGACCAAGCGCGGAGGACGAGCGGGGCGAGGTGGATGAGGCTCCGGAGGGTTCGGCACATGGGCCAAGTAGGCAGCGGGCGGAGCCTATGCTCATGAATGTATATACATGGACACGTAATTGTATCACTCTAGTCGCAGGATCCTATGGTGCGCGACAGCCTACCCGGAGAGGGCTGCTTAGAAGGCAGCAAGCTCATGCGTACGTATTGTGTGGGCACAGCAAACACCTAGCCCAAATATACTCGTGTCACGTCGCGAGGAAAGCTAAGTGTTCCCTCCGCTGTTGGGGGGGCCAAGCGTGTCCGGGCGCGCAGGGGCCAAGCGACAGCAAAACTTACTGACGTCGATCTTACAGGTCTCGCAAATCTTTAAGGGAGTCCCAAATTGCTACGAACACAACTAACAATGAATTACATAGGCAGCTACTGCAGCAACCCCGGAACAGTACACAAGACATGGAATTTGCGCCGGTGCAGGCTCGAGGACGAGCTAGCGACCCTGCGGCTGGTTGGTCCAATGACAGCCGCGACGAAGTGGACAGCGGGACCCCTGCGCGAAGCCACGATGGTGAGGCTCCGGACATAGGAGCCCATGACCCACTCGAGCCGCGTGAAATGCTTTCTGGACGAAGGCATGAGGCTACCCAGGTGCGAGGAGCCGAGACCGGGAGGTCAGAACTCACCCATGGTATGGGACAGGACAACACGCGGGCGGAGCCCCGAGACAACAATTATAGCCGAGACAGTGTCCCAGACGCCCCGGGTGAGGACAGGGACGAGGGCAATGCTAGGTCGGGAACAAACTCAAACCGGCGCACGAGAAGAGCGGCGCAGCGCACCGAGCGGAGAGATGCTATACGTATAGCTACACTAAACATGAATGGCTACGGGCATGATGATCCGAAGAACAGTGAGAATAAATGGACCAATGTTTACCGTATGATGAGATCGCGAAACATTGGGATCCTATTAGTGCAAGAGGCCCACCTGGACGCAGACCGCGTACAACACATCGAGAAGTTCACCAGTAGTAAACTAAAGATATTCTTCTCAGCACACCCAGAGCGAGCACGCCAGAAGGATGGGGTAGCGATCGTAATTAACAAAAGGTTACTCACCCTGAATGCTGGCGTATCTGCTAGAACCATAGTCCCAGGCAAGGCAATGCACCTGTCTATCCCATGGCAGAAGGATGAATTATTACACCTACTGTGTATATACGCACCATCGGACTCAGACGCAAACCGGAGGACTTTCTTCAGGGCAGTTAAGACGTACTACGAAACTAACGCGAATGTCCCGCGACCGCACCTTATGGCCGGAGACTTCAATAACGTCGAAGACATCCTCGATAGACTGCCAGTACGCGACTCTATCGAAGGGTCAATAAGTGAGTTGGACACACTCAAGACCCTATTGGGGCTCAAACTCACCGACGGCTGGAGGGCAACGTTCCCTACCATGAAGGGGTACACCTTCCAGAGGAGGACAACGTTGTCAAGACTTGACCGGATTTATGTGACAGACAGAATTTTCCGGACAGCGAGAGGGTGGCGCATCTGTGAACCAGACTTTAAGTCCGACCATAGCATGGTCCAAGTGGACCTAGTCCGAGAGTTCGCACCTGAAATGGGCTGCGGAAGGCCTGTCTTCCCGGCGTTACTCCTCAAAGATAAGAAGCTTGCTAAGCAAATGAAAGAGCGTGGAATTTGGGCTGCGAACGAGATACAACACTTACAAGCGACTGTGTCCCGGTCGGAAAGGAACAACGCGCAAATAGTCCTAAGTAATCTGAAATCTGACTGGATGAGAATGGCAAGGGAACGGGAGAGAGAGATCGTCCCCCGGCTGTTGAGAGAGGTTGAACTCCTAGAGAAAGAGGTGCGCCGGGTCCCAAAATGTGCTGACCTAAGCGACCTAGAAAAGACGGCGGAGATCACCGCTCTGACAACACAGATCAGACGGCTGAGACAAAAACGCACAAACCAGCAAAAGAGCAATGCGCGAGCACGTCATAGGCTCGAAGGTGAGAGACCTACAAAATACTGGACCAGCCTCCACCGTGAGGTGAAGCCACAAGATACCATGCACTGCCTGGAAAAAGGGGGTGAATTAGCAAGAGATGGGACACCGATCTATGAAACGAATTCCGAGCGAATGGCGGAACTCGCAAGGGCGCACCATATGAACTTGCAGAGAGACACCCCTGCAGAACGTCGGGACCCAGTCGTGAGAGAAGCGAATATCCAACGGGTACTGAGTGCAGTTGATGCTCGCCTGAATAGAGAACAGATTGCTGAAATGGATGGAGAAGTTACGTATGAGGAGTGCGAAATAGCCCTGCGGTTTGCCAAGTCAGCATCATCCCCGGGATTGGATGGAATCACGTACGAGGTGTGGAAGACACTCCACGCGAGGTTCGTTGAGGACTCGCGTCACCCGGACCGTGCCAAGTTTGACGCAGTACGAATCCTTCATGCGGCCTTCCAGGATGTGCAGAGACATGGTGTCACGCTCGACTCAGGCTTCACGGATGGGTGGATGTGTCCGATCTACAAGGAAAAAGGTGATAAGACAAAGATTGTGAATTACCGGCCGATCACGCTCTTGAATACGGACTATAAGCTACTCACTAAAGTGCTTGCGGTGCGCCTTGCTGGGGTCGCCCCAGATATTATTCATGAATCCCAAGCAGGCTTCGTACCGGGACGGAGACTGAGGAATCATACCCAGTTAGCTAAAATGATGATTGAGTGGGCTGAAATCACAGAAACCAATGGCGCTATCGTCGCCCTTGACCAAGAAAAAGCATATGACAAAATCGCACACGACTATCTGTGGAGGGTGCTGGAAACCTTTGGCGTCCCAACGAGTTTCATTCAAACTGTTAAAGCTCTATACGCAAACGCGCACACATCAGTAATGATTAATGGAATACTGAGTAGACCATACCGGGTGTACCGCGGGGTACGCCAAGGCGATCCAATGTCGTGCCTACTTTTTGACCTAGCAATAGAACCATTATCAGCGATGATTCGGAAGTCCGATCTGAGTGGCTTCAACATACCAGGAACGGTTGAGACACTTAAAGCGACGCTTTTTGCCGATGATACGACTGTGTATCTGGCTGAGGACGATGACTTTGATACACTCCAAGAGATCCTCGATACCTGGTGCTCAGCGGCAAAAGCAAGATTCAATATTAACAAGACAGAAATTATCCCAATAGGGGCAGAAACATACCGATCGGAAGTGATAACCACTTACAAGACCACAGGAAAGTGGAAAAACTTCCCTCAGAACGTGCGTATGGCTGGAGAAGGAGAACCGGTTCGTGTTTTAGGAGCGTTCATCGGAAACGGAGTCCGTCAGTGCGAAGTATGGTCACCGACCTTCGCGAAACTTGAGAACATACTGGAACGATGGCAGAAAGGAATCTCTACCCTGGAAGGACGAAGACATGTCGTGCAGATGTTTGTCGGTGGCATGACTCAGTTCCTTACCGATGTGCAAAGCATGCCTCCCCAGATATGTAAGCGGCTTGAGCGAGTGTTGCGGAAATACCTGTGGAACGACAGGGTTATCCCACCTGTGAGTATGGAGTACGCTTGTGCGAGCTTCGAGCTTGGTGGACTTGGAATACTGGATCTCGAGGCGAGAAACGAAGCCATTGACATTATGTGGGCAAGGCCATATCTGCACATAGGACGAGGGCGGCCCACCTGGGCGTACATAGTGGATGATATCTGTGCCAGAATAGTCACAGTTGACTGCCCTGTAAAAGAACGGAGTATCAGAATGAACCCCTTCATGCAAGGGTGGCGGCCGAAGTTAATGGCACTACCGCGGAGTATCCAGACAATGATACGTACCTGCGAGAAATACAACTTGCGGCCGGAAGGAATTGCATTCTCGAGAGACATCTTGCGGAGTATGCCAATGTGGTTCCATCGCGAGATCGATGCGCTAAAAGCGAGGAAGCTGGCGAGAGCTTCAAAAGTAGTTACGTGCCTGCGTGAAAAACACTCACTTAAGACGGTCGGAGATTTTGAAAATTTTGTAACAAACTTCCACGCTCCCGGACACCTGGAAAGAGCATCGTGTAAGTGTGGCGGATGCATGTGGATGAAGCAAAGTATTGGGTGTGCGCACCCAGATGCATGTGCCAAGCGAGCCAGGGCCCTCCTGGATCTCTTACCGCCGAAGTGGGACCCCCGGGGACGGCATCCTGCGGACTATGAGGAAGAAAATCATAGCGCACTAGACGAGGTGAGGACGGACCTGGGAGACGACCTGGTCCTTTTCGATCGAAGAGTAACGGTCAAAGGAAATATAGCAGATGCTTACCGTATATTTACTGATGGCGAGGTGTGCAATGACCTTCCGGACGTTCAGATAGAATCATCTGGGAATGAGGTGGTCACGGTCGCAACTGATGGGTCATGCCTGAAGAATGGGCAAACAGACGCACAGGCAGGAGCGGGGGTTTTCTTCGGCGTGGACCACACGCGGAACAGATCCATAAGACTGCCGCCGAATCTTGCGCAGTCAAATCAAACTGGGGAGGCGGCTGCAACATTACTGGCGACTACATTAGCTGAGCCGAATGTACACATTATAGAAGAAACGGACTCACAAACAGTGATGAATTCCATCACACGCTGGCGGCGGAAACACGAAGACTCGGGCTTCGTGTTTCAGAAGAATGCGCACCTCACGAAGGCGATTATTGCTGCGATGCAATCCCGAAGAGCTGGGACGTACCTGAAATGGGTGAAGGGCCACAACGGCCACCCAGGCAATGAGATGGCGGACGAGCTTGCAGGTACTGGTGCAGCGAAGCTCACTGCGGATGAAGTCGATATTTGTGTGCCACCGCAGCTGCGTGTATCTGGCTGTAAGCTAAGCACGCTAACGCAAAGAACAGCTTACCGGGCAATACGGATTCGAAAGGAGAGAGCCCTGAAACCGCGGAAGAGGACGAGAGTGAACACTCACAAGACGTTACAAGGGATCCGGGGGGCCTTCGGGGTGTCGTTAGGGGGTGTCGTTAGCCGAGACGCAACTGTGGAGATCGCTGCGCTCTAAGAATGTGTCGAGAGAATGCCGCCAGTTTATGTGGATGACTTTGCATGATGGATATATGGTTGGCGACAAATGGTTGAGGCCCAAGATGTCGGACGAACTGAAAGCGCGAGCCCCTTGCGAGCGATGTGGTGTCACAGAAACCATGGAACATATTCTTTTTGATTGTGCAGCGGTAGGGCGCGATACAGTATGGAAGTTAGCTAAGAAGACTTGGAGCCTAACCGGACTCCCATGGAAGGAGCCGAACTGGGGAACAGCGCTTGGAGCGGCATGTGCAGTTTTCGAAAGTGATGATGGTGCGCGGAAAACAGCTGCGGAAGCGCTGTGGACCATCCTAATGACGGAATCCCTCTATATGATCTGGAAGCTGCGTTGTGAGCGTGTTATACAGAACGAGAAGCGAGAATTTACCATGCCGGAGGTGGTTAAGAGGTGGTATGCGGCGTTGGACAGGCGTTTAGACCTCGATAGACGATCCTGTGCGGGGTACTGGGGGAAATGTGCGCTGAAGGCAGGCACAATTGCTTGTATATGGGAACCTGTTCTGCAGGCACGCGGTGAGCTACCGCGAAACTGGGTTACCGATAGCGGGGTTTTAGTGGGTATTGAGAGAGGAAGATGACGGGGGCGTCTCCGGACCCGCCTGGATGACTCGACCTCTTTCTGAGTCCCACACTGTGTGCGTAAATGCATTTCCTCGTGGCGGGAGGCCTCCGGCCTCTTCTCGGACTACTTCTACAATTCTAGGATCGACACAGTCGACCAACTACCAGCGCGCCCGGCCGACACTCGTCGACCTGAGAAATTGATGTGCCTTCGGGACGAAAACTGCTCAGGGCAATGCGCTCCGCCAAAAAAGGTGTGCGAATCATGTGACATCGCAGTACCTCCCACGCGACCTCCTCAAAGCCGCAGAAGAACGTTAAACCTTGACCTGGACGCTAACAATACATCTTGTCCCTGTTCTCGTGAGCATCCTGCGGACGCTATATAGCCTGCACTCGACGTGTGAGTAAGCCACTCGCTCGTTCTCCCCTTCCTTCGCTCATGACCCTGCTCCACGACCTCACAGAAGACCTGGGCACTTTTCGCAAGGCCCTCCCCCATGTAGTCCTTGAAAATGCGATACCGCTCCTGATTGGATTGGTGGCCTATGCCGTAGTTGCTTCGTACGTGCGCAGGCGGAACATGCCTCCGGGACCGCACGGGCTCCCGTTCATAGGGAACAAGCATCAAGTCCCCTCTATCAAACCGTGGCGCAAATTCGCCGAGTGGAACAAGCAATACGGTATGTGCACGTCGCCTGAAAGTGTCTTGTGGCCCGCACTCAGGAGCATCGATACAGGTCCTATCTTCTCCTTGCATCTGGGTAGCACGCCAGTTATTGGTGAGATACGGATGGGATCGGTTTGGAATGCCGCTGAAGCTCAACATTTACAGTGCTCGGGACTGCACAGGCTGCTTGGGACTTGCTAGAGAAACGATCGGACATATATTCAAGTCGTCCGCGCTTCGTCGTAGCGTGAGTTAATGTGCCTGAACGTATAGTGGGTGTAGCTGAACCCGCTGAAGGGGAGAGATCCTCTCCGACAACATGCGTGGATTGATGCTGCCGTATGGCGAAGGCTGGCGCAAGTGGCGCAAGGTACAATTCTTCCGCCTGCCATCAGTGCCGGATGTCCGTGCTGACTTGTTCCCCACAGGTTCTGCATTCAGGGCTACACTCAAGACGAGCAGAGGACTACAAGGAGATGCAGTCGCTTGAGTGCATCGTTCTGCTGCACGAGCTTCTTACCGACCCTGCCAACTACGAGCGTCATCTGCAACGGTATGTCAACCCGAAGTTCGAGTGTCGAGATCAAAGTTCATGAGAAGTTGACATAGATTCGCTGCGAGCGTTGCAACCACTCTGACATACGGTCGGCGAGTAGATAGCGCGGATGAGTGGATCGTGAAGGAGAACATGGAAGCCATGGACTGTGAGTCCTTCCCCTCCTCGCTGTCTCGTATTCAGCGGTGACGGTAGCGATCCCCAGACCTTACAAGGTAAAATATATACATACTAGAATCATGCTTTAGACTAACAACGGCTGACGTTCAATCCTCGAATGCCTTCAGTGTGAAGTGAGTGTATCCACCCGGATTTACACTATCCGAGTCCGTGCGCTGACGATTGTGTAGTATTCCGGGAAAGTACCTTGTGGAGTCTTGGCCGTGGCTATTGAAGCTTCCGGTGCGTTCTCGTGCACATGCCCCGTTCATCCGGTACCGTGCTCACGCAACGGACAGCGCCCTCTGCAATGGTTCCGGCCCGAACCAGAGGAACATCGCCAAAGAGATATTGCTCTCCTCACCCATCTCCTCGATGATGTGAAGAAGAGGATGGCTGACGGCACCGCGCCAGACTGTTTAACTGCTCAGACGGTCAATGAACAGGCGAAGAACGGACTGTCCGATCTGGAGATAGCGTACACGGTCTCGTCGCCATTTGGTGCAGGGATCGAGACGGTGAGCCTAGCTCATACGTACGCGTGCTTCTGCTTCTTACTCGTCCTCGTCACGCGCAGACCGCTGGGACACTGTGCATCTTGTTCCGTATGTATGTCCTGGAAGCTTCTGGCGCTTGGCTGATCAACGTGTCCAGTTGCGATGCTGCATTACCCCGACGTCATGCGGAAGGCTCAGGAGGAACTGGATAGGGTTGTGGGCCAGGATCGTCTGCCCGACTACCACGATTGCGAAAACCTTCCCTACCTCAACGCTCTCATCAACGAAACGCTTCGATGGCGCCCTATCGCCATCCTAGGTGGGACACCTCACGCCGTGACTACGGACGACGTGTACCAAGGAATGTAAGTTGAATACGCATGCCACACTGTCTCATGTTGTTGTGGCGTGAACTCTCACTTCGGAGCTACAGGTATATCCCGAAAGGCTCCACAGTATTCGCAAACTTTGCGTGAGCAGCGGCCATACTTCCGACGACCGCACGTGCTGACAGTTTGACAGTGGGATCATGCATGATCCCGAGATGTTCCCAAACCCAGACGAATTCCGCCCGGAACGCTTCCTCGAGACGGACGACCCGAGGCTACGAGACTTCGAGCTGCCTTTCGGATTTGGCAGGAGGATCTGCGTGGGCATGCACCTGGCAAGAAACTCGCTGTATATCAGCGTAGCGAGGATCATCTGGGCCTTCGACATCCTCCCGGCGAGGGACGAACATGGTGGAGAGATCCTCCCTGATCGCTGGGATTTCACGAACGGTTTCAACTCGAAGCCAGTCAGTTTCAGATGCATAGTAAAGCCGAGGACGGTGAGGGCGACAGAGT
The DNA here is from genome assembly GCF_003813185.1 of Lentinus tigrinus ALCF2SS1-7. Taxonomy (NCBI): domain Eukaryota; kingdom Fungi; phylum Basidiomycota; class Agaricomycetes; order Polyporales; family Polyporaceae; genus Lentinus; species Lentinus tigrinus. Next base: position 10,230 of record NW_027137945.1, read on the forward strand.
GTATACAGAGGGAATGGGAGAGTGCTAAGGAACATCTGGGGAAATGGGAGAGTGCTAAGGAACATCTGGGGAAATGGCAATCCTGAGGCATATGGACTCGTACGGTAGAGTGCTCGTGTCACACTATGATGGGCACTTAATATAAAAATGACCAATCTATAGGATACCATGGGCATTTGGCACAGTGGTAGCGCGCACGCTTCGCATGCGTGAGGTCCAGGGTTCAATCCCCTGAATGTCCATCTCTGTTTGCTCTTTTTCCTTCCGCCCTGCTACCCAAGTTGAGAACATCATGCCGTTACAGTTAGAGGTGTATAGCACTTAAATATAGAACATCGTGTCCTTCAGCGAACCACCAACCCCGTTAGGGCTCTTGTCGGAACGCCACAGACGTCTCGCTTCTTGCATCACCTCCTCACTTTCGCTTGCTCCAGTCCCAGTGGTACCCGAATCAGATATCCCTTGCAACAACGGATGGATGTAGCATCTTCCACGCTCGCAGGCAAGGTCAGCATAGTAGGCCGGTGACACCAGACTGACCGCCTTGGTTGCCCGGGCAAACATGTAGCTGATGTCGTTCGTGAGAGCTTGCAGCTGGTCCGAGCCAATCCCGATCTCGTCGTGGACCACATAGTAGTGGGTGGGTCGAGTTGTCCCTTGCAAACCTGGAATGTGGAGAGACACGTGAGTCTTGCATGCCAATGGGGTACCGATGGGATCTCACCTCCATGTGCCTGCAGGTAGAAATCATACTCGTAGACTGCTGTTGCGCCGCGATCGACGACTGTGCCTGGCTTTGGGTTTCCGTCGTTCGCAGCGTTGGCAGGGTCCATTGGGTAGAAACGTGTGTGATGTCGTTTGCCGCAGATGACGATGGTGAGCTTGGGACTGTACGCTCTCTGCGCCGCGTTGTACTTGCGGAACGCCTTCCGCATCTCGGGCATCTCCTCTTTGACCACCGTGGCGAATTGGCCCTACGTCTGCCAGTCAGCTATGTGACAGCACTCAGACGCGATGCAACATACCTCTGATACACCATCACGATACACCAGTACTCGAGATGGAAGCTGACCGTTGTTCTTCCCTCGGAAGGCTTCCAGTCGTTCTTCGAACATCGACTTTAGGTCGGTGATCATCTGCATGGTATATCAGTCTCCGCCTACATTATGCCTTGGGGATCAGATGTATCGCATACCTCCTTTCTCGACTCTTGTATACGCATACTCGCAGGGAACTGACCCATGCGCTTGTCAATGCTCGCCACGACGGCAGCGATAGACGGCGTGCCCTTCACGGTGCCCACACCAGGATGCGTGACGTCCATGCCGACAAGCATCGTCGGCTCGGCATTCAACCACGCCATGTTCCGCTCCGCAAGTTCGTGGTTCACGCCTCCGAGTTTCATGTTGAACTTGAGCGCGACGTTCGCAAAGTACTGCATCTGGCCCTTCTCCTTCCTGATCTTTGCCGCGTGCACGCACACCGTCGCGACGTCCAGGAACACGTCGCACAGGTGCTTCAGACCCGAGTACACGTGTCGGTCTCCGTTCGAGAGCACGACGAGCACGATCTTTGGCTTGGGCCGCAGGCTCAGGAGCGCCTCCCGTATACGCTGGATCGCTGCCTTGCGAAGCGGGTCCTCCCCGGACTTGCGCGGAAGCTGCGCGACGCTGATCTGAGGCGGGGTTTGATCAACCCCCATCCCGCTGCGCTTGCACATGTCTGCAAACCCGCGCCATGTCTTCTCGAGCTCCGGATCATTTGGCCCTTGGAACTCGTCGCGCGGGTTCCCGTCCTGGATGAGGAGAACCGCCCACTTGTCGAGACGTGCGCCGACGGCGAAACGTACCCCACGCATGTTCCATGATGCGCGGTCGTCGACCTGCGGAGGGGTGCCCCCGGAGTAGCGCACGGCTGGCGGTGGAAGGATGCGTCCTGGGACCACGGCCATCTCGGAACCGACGGTGATGCCGAACGCATTTGCTGGAGGAGGAGACTGAGACAGGCCAAGTTCAAGCAATCCACGGTTGACGATCGCGTCGCCATTGACGTTGGGGAACTGACAAGCAACGCTTAGCATGTTCGCGGTGAGCTCGTCAGGAACCTTGCCCCGGTACGGTTGCTTCTCCATGATGACACAGACTTCGGCCGGGAGAAAGTTCTGCTTCTGCCCGCCAACATCGATCAGAGGAAGGTCGGGGTAGCGTAGACGGATATTGTACTCTGCGCACAGTCAGCCTAAGGCGATCGCACGATGGCGGAGATCGACTCACTCTTTAGGAAGTATTGTTCGACAGTGACTTCACCCATGCCTTCCGCCTGGAATCGATGTTGACGCGCGTTCACTTTCGCGACCGTCTTCGCCGACTTCCTGTAACCCAGATGTGTGGTCTTCACGCGGATGCCCCGCACAAACGACGACAAACGCCCACTTGGAGCCGCCTTCATGAACTCGAGCATCTTGTCGGCGAGATTGCCAGGGGTGTAGAACGCCGTCGTGCAGACATTGACGTTCACCATCAGCTGCTTCCACGCGGGGCGCACGGAGGAGTAGAACCCGCGCCAGGCCTCGAGTCCGCCGCCAAGAGAGATTGGCGGGGCCATCGGGGACGGATGGAAGAACTTGTTCCGCCCGACCACGACCCCCCCGCCCACGACGCGACTCGGATGTGAGGCCAGGATGATGTTCATAGCCATCACGACCGGGGCGAAGTCATAGTCTCGAGATTGGGGATGTCCCTCCAGATAGCTTTACACATAAACGAGAAGAAGTCAGTAGAGGGATACACCGACCCGATAACAGCAGAGAAAATTGTAGATCGAGGTGGATGCGCGGAAGTGGCAGGGTATGAGGAGCAGGCCCCACGAGAAGTGTTGTGCTTGTCGTGCACCGAGCCCTCATCACACTGGCACTTCCGGGACACAGGAAGTGGATGATCGTGGTACGTGAACACGTACCGGACAAGACCTTGGGTATCAATTGATTGTGTATACTTGATGGTCAGGGTATATTCCCTCGGCTCTCGTTTCTGATCGTGCTGTTCTTCGTCATCGTCTTCATCAGAGTACACAACTCGAATAGCCAACGGCGTGTTGAACTTCATCGGCGCAAACAACTTAGCGGAGTGGTCGTGTGCGACTCGTCCGGGCAGTCCAGCCTGCTTCCACTCGTCCGTGTGTTCGGCGAGTTGGAAGATTCTCCGCTTAAGCCGTCGGTTCTGGACCTGAGGTTCGAGTGTTATGTCATACTCATAGAATGGTCCTTTGGGCACATTGACAGGGAAGAAGTTCGTTCGTAGCTTTATGGCCTGCCCGATGGTTCCGAAGTCAGGGCGCGAGGGCAAGTCGTTGTCCTTCAACCGTAATGAGCGCATGGAGGCAACCAGAGCATCCTGCGACCCATCGGTCAACCGCGCATCGATATTTGCGGGTCTGTCTGGCGCGAAGACACTGCAATATGGTCAGATGGATGTCCTTTCCTCACAAATCATAGACTTACCCTCCGCGTCCCCGCCCGCCACCGAAGCCTCCTCCCCTGAACCCGCCTCGATCGCCTCCCCGGAAGCCACCCCTGTCGCCTCCTCTGAACCCACCTCTGTCGCTACCGCGATATCCTCCCCGATCGCCACCGCGGTACCCACCACGGTCACTAGGCGGGCCGCCGCCGCGACTTTGGTAGCCGCCAGAGCTCGGTGCAGGGCTGCCGCGTCCAGGAGGCCCACTGCCACCGCGCCCTCCTCCACCGCCTCTACCGCCGCCTCTGCCGCGATCTTGTCCGCGTCCGCGTCCTCGATCCATGTTTGTGCGCGCACGTATTGATGGGCCGTTTAACTGGGGGATGGTCTAGGGACAAAGGGCGCGCGAGGCTTCGCGGCTGCTTTATAGCATGTTCAGCCTCGATGTCGAAGATGATCCGGCGCAGCGGAGCCGCCCGAGTAAGTATATCTAATCTTCGCGAGGCGACCTTTCCTTTCCTCTTGCAAGTTACGTTGACCCTCGGAACAGCTTGACCACATGAGCGCGCGCATCCGACTGCCAAGTGCTATTGTGCTCCTCTATTGTCTCTGGAACGTTCGTATCTGGGAAGTGAGCAGGTCCGTTGACTAGGAAGGATAATTATGACCCACCGCATGGAGACAGCGTGTCTTGCGGTGAGGTCGCGTTCTCTCCGGATCGGTGCGTCTTGAAGCTTGCTGCTTGACTCCTTGTACCCTATGACCCTGCAGGGCCTGCATCCCAACAAAGCATACCATCCTCGTCCTATCTATCGATGAGTATTAAGGTTACGTCGAGAGCCGTGAGCGTGATGGACGCACTGTGGAGGTGGAGGGCATGGTGGGTATGGGCGGCGAGAACGCGATCGCGCGCCCTGTCCCCCATCATCCCGAGATGCAAGATGAGTGGAATTCCGAACACCTCTCAGGTCTTCTGATAGAAGGAAGCGAATATCTGGATTTCCACAACACTGATGAGCGTCCTGGAGTCCTGGTCACCCCGAACATGATGACGGCGCCGCACTTTGGAACGCCTTGCAAGCCGCGGACACCGGGTTGCGCCTGTCCACATCCTCACGGGTCCAGACTGACGGGTGCGCCCCTTCCGCACTGGGCAGCCGGAAGTTGGTCAGTTGAACATACACCTTGTCAATGCATGGTCCGAGGATACTTACGATGGTGTAACACGGTGCGGACGACGTGAGATCAACATCCAGAACATGGCCGGATCAGCGACCTAGCTTGTGCGGTCTGTTGCTGCGGTAGTGGTTAACATGAGATATCATCAGGGCGGAAAAACTAGCCCCGCGACTGTGTGCAGGATGCCATGAATGTTCACACACGCTGCGAAATGAACGCATACACGAACTCACCCCTTTCCTGGCCACTGAGTGGGCATGAGTCACATATATAGCCATAGGAAGCTAACATCTGTTCGGGGAAACATTGAACAACATCGGGATTCCGGCCGCGGATATGCGCAACGTGGGGAGCAGGTTGTGGTAAGAGTCAAAGAAGGGCCGTAGCATTCTCGTACAACTCAACGCCGGGCGACTTGGGTGCGCAGCCCTTCTATGGCTTCTATCCGTGATCTGGGGCTGCAAACACGTACACACGTACGCAACATTTCTCGGAGAGGAGGACCCTTGAACCTTCTTGTCGGAAAGAGTTAATCCAAGTCACCAATCCCCGAATGTTCACGCGCACGACGTAGATTACAAGAGCTCGTGTATGCTCGGTGTATGATACAGTACGACACAGCCGTAAGGACATTAGATAGAACTACACTGATACTACCTACATAAAGTGCCCAGCAGCAACGCGCCACGTCCAGACAAGAGTAAACGGTACAAACAGCCGAGATTACCAGCGGAAGGGGAATAAGATACGCACATACGTGCATAGCTGCCGTAAATATACGATGAGAAGGACATGAACAAGCATGGGAGATCCAATGGCACGGTCGATTCCCGGACGCGTTCAAAAACTTGATCTTGAAGCTCAGCGCCTAGTACTCCTGCACATCCGCATCTGAAAGCGACGCATACTCGCTCTCCGTCCTATCGTCATCCGCATAGTACTCCTGGACGACCTCCTGCATCGCATATCGCATGATCGGAGAGATGGGCACCAGCTTGGGCCCCAGCACCTCCTCCTCTTCGTCCCCAGCGAGCGGCGGGCCATCCATCAGGCGTTCGTGCGCGCGCAGCACCTCCTCGTCCGACATGGGCACCATGTCCTCCTCAGAGCCATATGCGCCCTCGGCCCCAATGCCCTCCGTTCCAGGCCCCACACCCGCCGAGGTGCTCGTTCCAGCGATAGGCTCGTCCACCGCGGTCGCGCTGCTCTCTGCGCCCGCCCGGGGTCCACCAGTGCCCCCGAGCTGCATGCGGATGCTCTCGCGCACACGCATGCTCATTCGGAAAGGATCCGTGAAGTCCTTTGAGACGGGCTCCGTCCAACGCAGGTCCAGGATGCGGCCCTTGACCATGCCGTCGATCGCCTTCGCGCCCATCTCGCGGCAGAGCAGGAAGTATGGCAGCGAGCGTGTGCGTGGCTGAGCGAGGCGGTTCATCACCCGAAGCAGCTGGTATGCACTGAAGTCGGGCTGGAACTCGGGTGCCTCATCGCCGTTCGCACCGCTTGAGGCGAAGATCGCAGGTGGCGATTGGTGCGGGTTCGCAGTGAGAGGGCTGTAGATACGGAAGCCCGAGCCAGGCGTAGCCGAGACAGGGGGAGACAGGCGGTGAATCGCGTGTGTGGATGCATGCTCGTTCTGAGGGCTCGCGGCACCGCGACCATTCGGCGCTTCCGGAGCTTGGCCGTTTGTCGAGGCCTGAGCGGAATGAATGATGTGCAGGTTCAGAAGAGCATGCGCCTGAATGAAATGCGAACTCTGCTTGACTGAAAGATGGGTTAGATACATTCCTCGTTGTGAATGCACAGTCACATACTATCCAGCTTGCCATTAGAGTTCACTATCAGACGGTCCGTAAGAGACGATCGTCACTCAACCAACAGAGGACTTACCGTAGTCCGTGATGTAGTCTTGCCAATGTGCCAGCTTGCCTCCGAAAGCGTCATACAGCTTCTCAAAGTCCAGGCCGGAGCGCAAACGCTCTGGCACGTCCGGCAACATGCGCTCACGGAAGAACTTTCGAGTCTCTGCCTTGGGATGATCACCGATGGTGATGATCTGCATAAGAAACATCAGATGATGCTTGGGTCGCAGCGAAGGGATCCCGTACCTTGCAATGCTGCATGATGTTCAGTTGCCTCAGCCACGTCTGGTAGAAGGGATCGCTCGTCGCGTGAATGACGTGGCACAAGCGGTCCTGCTTCGTGATAACTAGCATTGCATCGAGGAGACACTTCATCGCGTCGATGGAGCGAATGAGTGCGGGCCTGTCATGTCGATGTGTAAGCGATCGTCGTTCATTCTGAATGTACAGATACGTGCAGTTTGTGCGCCTCGTCGATGAAGAATACGGGGGTCTTCTTAGGCGGGCATTCCGGTTCCTTCTCCTTGTCCTTTCCGCGACCTTGGCGCGCATCACCGTTCTCTCGTGGTTTTTGTTCAGCTTGTTTCCGTCGCGTGGAGAACATGCGTGTACGCCATGAAGGTTTACTGTCCTGCTCCTTCTTCGCGTCTTTTCCTGAGCGAGACTCTGGGTCTCGCCTTGCTTTGGAAGCGGCGAGGACATCGGCAGAAGGTTGAAAGTTCCAATAGCGGAGGAGAGAACTCTGACAGGTTGATGAGCGGGAACCCACAGACTGACACGTCGAAACTGACCTGGAACAACTCCATGAGCCGCGCGATATCACTGGTCTTGATGTCTCCGAGTGGAGAGGACGAGGCTTCCGTTGACTGCGCCGTGTTGGAGATGCGACGTTCGACATTGAGTCGGTCATGCTGAGGGAAGTGAATGAGCGATAGGTCTAGTGACGACGCTAAACCGCTCACCTTGAAGCCCCATGCTTCCTTCTCGAAGGCTTCATACCCTGGCATCTCAGGATCTTGCGCGATGCTCATAAAGAATCCCTCCATCTGTTGACTATCGCCAAATGAGAGGTGACTGTATGCCAAACCCCCACGAGAACACGCACCTCAAGCTCATGTATAGGCTCGCAAGATCAGCAAACCCAGCAATGCGCAAGTCAAAGTGGAGGACGTGGTAGCGCGGCTGGGTCAACACTTGTCGCAGGAGAGCGGTCTTGCCAAAGTCTCAATGTATGCGTTCAGATGTAAAGATTGATCATACCTTTCCGACGCTACTAGCACCGAACAGAACAGTGAAGCTCGGCTCTCCCTCCAACGCGCGTGTGATAGCTTTCAGCTCGACGGGTCGTTCGTAAAACCCAGGAAATGCTGAGAATGTATGCGTCGGTGTGAGTTGTGCGCGTTCTCTAGCCTCCGCGAGCTCCCTCTTGGTCTCCTCCAACATCTTCTTTGATTCTGTCAAGGAGCGTAGGGTCTCGGCAGGCTGTTGCATTGGCATAGGTACGGACAAGGGGAAGGCTATCAGACAACGTGTTCGCACTGCCGTAACCTGGAGCGAGAGGGGTGCGATGAGATGAGTGAGATACGTACATTTGCAAGGACACCGATTATCTCGCCGATGCCAAAGAAGTTGCGTTTGCGAACGTCTGTGGGCATGGGCATGCCGCGGCGACGGGGAATGTTCGAGCGGAAGAGCCAGTGAAGCTGGAGGGTCCCAGCGTCACCGATCGTAGTGTACATGCTCGTCCGCCGCGATGCTGGGGGCGAGAGTGCGTGCGTGCGGGGCGTGGGCCCCGCACGGGCAAGGACTGTGTTGCCGTTGTTGTTCGTAGTCCTGCGGGCCATGTCACCAGAAGATCTGCGCGAGCTGAGAGGGGAGAAGGAAGGCGTGCTGCCACGGAGAAGATTGAGGATATGGAAAGACGAAAGGAGAGGAGCTGGGGAGATACGAGATATTGGGGACGTTAATGCGGCCGTCGCACCTAGCGGGTGCTGCTTGTGGTGCGCATACAGCCACCGTCCTCCCGCAGGGCGCAGCGTCGGAGGCATGTGTCCATAATCCAGAGGTTATATCACAATCCGTGAAGCGTCGACACGTTGCAGAGGCCTGGCGATTGACTTCGGACCTTCGACGAATCTAAGCGCACTGCGTTTTTCTCTGCGGATGACCAAGGTTGACCTGGACCAATCGCCAGAGACAGCGAGCATGCCCTGTGGATGTCGTGCGGGGGTGTTTCGAGGACGTGCGCGGAGAATGAGGGAGAGGGAACATTGAACGGTCGGAGGCTTTTAACGGCTCGAGGAATGCTGATGACGTCGTCGAGGCCGTATCTGCCACGTGGCGTCAACCACGCGGGGAGCAGCAAGCACGGGCGAGGATGGACATCTGCTCAGCACGGGAATCGAGTGTGACTGGGCACAGGAGGACGGACATGCATGATGGAAGAGCGGGAGAAAGCTGTGGTCGATGGAATCACGACGCGGGCGGGACGCGCGGATGCTTCGTCACGTGATCGTGTTAGGTACATAGCACTGCGGACTCGGACTGTAAGTACATCGGAGGTAGTACATAATAGCTAACTCTAGCATCACGCAGCATATCCTGCCATCCTATATAATGCAGCCTTGTCCCCGCTCTCGTCCACCAAACTGCGGAAGTAGCCGCCCTCTTTCTTGAGCAACTCGCTAGGCTTGTCGTACTCCACCTGTTCCCTTTAAATCAGTACCGAAACATCCAAATCAGCATGAAAACTACTCACGAGGTTCCCCGCGTCGAGTACCATCTGAGGACATGCAATCATTGTCAATATTCCAGAAAGCTCACCATCATGGAGGAGAACGGCTTACAATTCTGTCTGCATCCATGATACTCTGAAGGCGATGTGCCACGGTGAGAACGGTGACATCCCGTCCCAACTCTTCGCGCAAAGATTTTTGGATGACACTGTCCGTCTCGTAATCTTTGTCTCCCGTCAGTACCTTCCATCACCGCCGATCACTGGTATCACACTCACCAATGGCGGACGTCGCTACACAACGCTGTCAGCGCATCTCCAGATAACTATATGCAGAGGAAGACGCACCTTCGTCCAGAATCAGTAACTTGCTCCTCCGCACAATAGCCCGAGCAAGCGCAATAATCTGTCTCTGACCGACAGAAAGGTTGCCTCCCCCTCCCGCGATCTCAGAATCGAGCGTTATCCTCGCGTGATCGCCCTCCTCCTGGAGAGAGAACAGCCCCGCGGAACGGAGAGCGTCGTTGAGCGTGGCGTCGTCGTGTTGGCCAAAGGGGTCGAGGTTCTGGCGCAGAGTTCCGCTGAGGAGCTCCGGCTGTCGAGGGAAACCGCATAAGACACTGTAAGAGGGAGCAAGCGAGAAGGGAGGAACACACCATCTGGGGTATGATGGTGATGTTTGAGCGAAGGGCGTCGAGGTTCATCGAATCGGTCGGAATACCGTCGTAGTAGACCTTTCCTTCTGTCACGATGCAGCGCAGCAGTGCCAGCGTCAGAGAACTCTATACGTCCCAGTCAGACCGAGGCATCGAAGATGAATAGATCTGGAACGTGCCTTCCCACTTCCTGTGCGACCGACTACAACAACGTATCAACAACCATGAATCAGATGGCCCAAGTACCAAGTACATACCGATTCCAACCCGCTCCCCGGACTTGACTTCGAACGAGAGACCGTGGAGCACGGCCGGACCATCCTGTAGGCGACCTAATCAGCATTCTAGCCCAGGCCGTGCGACGAGTACCTACACTGGAATAGCGAGCAGTCAGCTTCTCGACGCGTAGATCTCCACTGGCAGGCCAGTACGCGGGCGGCACGCCCTCCTTCGTCGGTTTCGGTTCCTGCTCGATTGTCATGTACTGCTGGATGCGCTCCAAGCTGTTTCGATCAGACACCACATTAGCCTTATCTTGGTCCACCATCGGATGCACCCCAATCTGAGCTGTACTACTGACCTATTGGCTGTGCGAGGACGGAGACAAGGTTCAGCAAAGACACGGGAAATGGAAGCCATTCTTGACATACCTGTGACTTGGAACTCGTAGAACATCTTCAACCATCCGAGGATGAAGCTGCTGAACCCAACTGCCATCGCCATCGCGAAGCCCGCATTTGATGCGCTCAGGTTTGCGCCGTACGCCAGGTAGGCCGCCAGAACGGCCGAGAGCGCTGAGCCTAGTATATCCACGCGAATTGTTACCCACCTGCCCCGCAGGCAAAAAGCTCAGCATGCAGTTACTCGCAAAGATGACAGAGAGGTAGGTCAGGCTCACCGGTTTAGCGCTTCGTAGGTCAGCCCAGCGCGGTTGTATCTGTCCATGCGGGCGTACGACTCCTGCTTGAACGCCTCCTGCGCACCATACGCGCGAATCGACACTGTAGGCAGCAGCCCAACGTCAGCCAACGTCACCCATGTCAAAGCACACAGTAACAGTGACAGTAACAAACCAACGCGAAGCGAAGCGACACTCACCCAGACCCGCGATCGCACTTCCGAAATGCCCGAGCACAGGCGCCTTGGCGTTGCTCATCTCGCGCTTCACCGACAGCTGCGCGCGCATGTACACCTGGCTGATCAGGGCTCCGAGCACGGCGACGATGACGGAGGGCACGATGTAGATGGGCAGCATGAACGCGACTGAGCCGATCTTGAGGATCATGAATATCGCGCCTTCCACAACAGAGTGCAGCTCCCGGGCCATTTCGCTGTCGACTGTGAGGAAGAAGTACCATGTCAGCATATGGATGTAGTCGCTGTGCGTACAGACAGGACTATGTAGGGGTGGAGAGAGGCTCACCAGATTGGATGTCTGCGGTGCAGCGAGCGATGATGCGCGAGGTGGGAGTAGTGTCTAGCCATCTGGGATTGAGGCGTGGTAGTCTGCCTCAGTATGCCCCATCCTGTTGTGACTCACCTGAGAGTTGTCCCGAGAACAGATGCTAGGAGGTTCTTGTGGATGAGACGGGAAGCGCGGATGTTCCCGTAGACGTAGAGCGACCAGCTGGTGGCATACACAGCAAGGAGGACGAAAACTATAAGGCAGTACTGTGTGACATAGCTGGCATTGACATAGCGACTGGTGAGGGTGCTATATTCGTGAACGAGATTCGGGAATGAGCTCACTAAGGTACCGAGATCTCGGAGGGTGCACGGTTCTCGTATTGTGCAGCCCAGTATCCCAGGAAGTACGTCTGCGAGGATGCCGTCAGTACATGTCACTACACATAGAACATAGAAACAGCATACCTGACCGTTGATGCCCACGTGCGTGATGCAGAGGGTGCCGACATAGGCCGCCCAGTATGCAGGAATCCATGTTGACTGCGCAACGTTGCCAAAGTACAACATGACTGCGCGAACATTGGTCCAGTCTCTCTTCAGCGCGATGGTGATCACTCACAGGCTTTCCAACCAACGCGACCCACGCTGATCTCCTCGGCGACGACGAGCTTTCCGTCCTTCGCTTCTCCCTCGAGCGGTGGCGTGTCTATCTCCTCATCAGCTTTATCCAGCTCTTCCTTCTCAGCTGCGAGTTCGGCCTGGAGCTCTTGATCTTCCTTCAGCGCCTTGTCAAAGGAGCCCTGGCTGACGATCCGTCCATCCGTCCCGAGTGCGACGACGAACTCTGCCACCGGACGAGTGAGGGCGACGTTGTGGCTCTGCGGTGCAATAGTAAATTGAGGTTGAGCCTTCAGTGGGACCGTGTAGCATCACTATGACACTTACGACGAGGATGACAGTCCGACCGCGGATGAGGTCCCCCTTGAAGCACTTGTCGACAATCCAGTGCCCAGTGTGCACGTCTAGGGCAGCAAGCACCTGGGTGCGAGCATGATGATGTATTAGCACGGTTGCGCAATAGGGCGATGCAGTCGACTTACATCGTCCAACAATAGCACCTCCGCAGACGAGTAGACAGCGCGAGCGAGCGTGATGCGTGCCTTCTGTCCGCCACTACCAGATGCAAACTTAGTTCTCTACGCACTACCTCCTGATCCGAACGTCTGTTTTACCTCAGCGTAATGCCCTTCTCGCCAACCTCAGTCTGGTCGCCCGCATCAAATAGGCTAAGGTCACGCTCGAGGGCGCACTGCTTGATGACTAGAGAACACACTGAGCATGGTACTGGCCTGATAAATGCATCGGAGAACGCCTTACCCTTGTTGTACCGAACCTCGTCATACGCAGATCCAAACAAGATGTTCTCCTGATAACCGTCCTCATGTCAGCCTTAAACATGGAGTAATGGCCACATGGAGGACCCATACCCGGATGGTTTCGCTCTGGATCCACGACTCCTGCGCCGCATAGGCAACACCACCTGTCCTGGGGATGCTAACGAAGGAGTCGGGTCCCGACGGGATCGCATGCATCTCGCCTAAATATCCATCATTTCAGCTCAACCCCAACCCACAGCGACGTCATGAGTCATAATGAAACTAACCGAGCAACGCCATGAGCAAAGACGTCTTGCCCGAGCCGGTGGGCCCGACGATCAAGTTGATGCTGCCCCGCTTGAATATAACCTCATCTTCGACATCGAGCACGAACTTGCGCTGACTTCGTCCTTCTGAGGTTGCAGGGGTGGAGGGGGTCGAACCCTCGCGGTCCTTTGCCCACGTGAAGGTGGTGCGAGCGATGCCGAGGACACCCATGTCCTGCTGTACTGGGCGCGGCGCGAAGTCTGCAGAGGCGCCCCTCCCGGCTTTCTTCTCTTCGAATTCGTCGAGGAGCTCCGTCTACATCCAATTCATGTTAAGATAAGAAGCGATTTTCAATGGTGCGAGGGAATTGAAGTCAGCCTACATTGTGGATGAACTCGTTGAGGCGATCCAGTGAAACTCGGGCTGTACAGTAGTCGTTGAATACAATGGTGTCACCTCCGGATAATTGACCCGCACTGCATACCTTGAGTGAGGACCGGGATGACGAAGAAGATCATATGCATTTGATGCTGAATCGTCTCGAAAGCTGGCAGGTGTCATGTTAGAGAGACGTATGGTGTCTCTGGTATGCGCTCACCGGTGTAGGAGGAGAACAGACGAGACGCTGCAGGATAATCCATAAGCCGCGCACCGGGCTTCTAGGGAAGACTGAAGACGAACCTGTTAGCTCGCCACCGAATAGCATTGTCTGCCATCAGGAGGTTAGCATGACGTTGTGGTGGTTCCGAGGGAATAGACATTTACTTACGTATGCAGCGAACGTGAAGACCATCGTGAAGAGCGGGATGCTGAAGCTGCGAGGGAGATCATGATATGCGTGAGTACTTCGGGCCTCGGCCGGAGAATGGGGCGGGGAACTCACTTGATGAGGTTGTTGGTCAACTCCAAGAACTTTGTCTTGCGGATGAACTTGAGCTCCGCCTCCCTGCGTTCCTCTACCTGGCTGGTCACGCGCCGCTCCCATCCGAAGAGCTTGATCATCCGGACGACGTTCAGGACTACATGAAGAGAGAGGTCAGCATACTTCAGTCTCTGTTGGCTTTGGGGTCAGAAGTGAACACGCACTCTCGTTGATCAGCTGCACACGCGCATCCGTCTATGTTCCCCGTCATCTATCAGTACCTGGGGCGCGGAATAGGAAGAGGAGTCGTACCTTGGCCATCTTGCCCGCTTGAAAGCTCTGGATCCAGCTACTGAGGTATCCGGGTACGGGTAGCAAGGCACACATGCAGGCAAGACCAATGATAGCACTGGTTAAGGCGCATTCATGTAAGCCACAGTCGGTCTACATGCAGCGACAAGCAGCCTACCTCCATCCCAAGACATTGTAAACGAAGATGATGGACGACCCAATGAGGACCGGAACCTCGACAACTGGCATATAACGCAAGTGAGTGAAGGATCCCGGGAGCTGTGAATCCACTCACATAGTTGCAGCCAGAACTTATTGCCGTTCTTGACGTTGCTCAGGTCGCTGGTGACAAGGTTGTTCAGCCGTCCCAGGAGTTGGCCCTTCTTATCCGAAGCGATAGCGCCGCCCGCGGTTGTCTCTGTTTCCACCGATGATTCTGCCTTCACTCGGATGCGGAGAGAGTGCTCGAACAACAGCTCGGTGACGACCGCCTCCAGGCGCGCGCTTACGACACTCTGCGGCAGGTAGAGTGTCAGAGCGACAATTACTAGACGTGCGGAGCGACGTACGATAATCCACTGGTTCCACTCTTCGCAGAACGTGACGGCTGTGGGTCCCACAAGCAAGAGGAGCGCCCACGCCCAGGGATACGCGTTCGACTTGGGCCCGCCGACCTCAAGGTACCTAGACCACAAGAGGTGAACGAGAGACAGGTGCCGAAATTCGAAGACCTACGCGAGGAGTCCCTTTGCAGCAATCGCACGGCTCAGAGTCAGGACGGCCTATAGATATGTCAGTACAGCTAGACACGAAGTAGTGTGCGTAACTCACGCCTAACGCCGCAAGTGCAGAAAAGAGGAGATACTCGTTGCCTAAGGCGAGAATGGTGAACAATGTGGAATAAGACGTCATACTTCAAGAGCTTACGAAAGACCCTCAACAGTCCCCAAAACAAGTGCTCATCCTTGCCAAGCTGGAACGGGTCGATTTCCTACGGAAGAATGGTCAGCGAAAGCGACCAGGACAATCGGTATAGCTACCTTAAAGCTGCGCTCAGTGAGATTCTTCGTGGCGTTCGAATCGGCTAAGGGAGGGAATTCGTCTAGAGGAAGATGCTCTACATGAGATGCCTTTGAGACGGTCTCATTGAGCCAGCTAAATGTCACAAGCGAGAAGATAGAGCTTGTTTGTTCCTTTCCGGGGTTTGCCATTGGTTCCTATGTTTGAGCGCGAGGATGAGGAAGAGTATTGCATACGGAGTTGAGAACGTACACTCGGGTTATATGGTTTGTAGGTGCGGGGAGCGAGCAGTGGAAGCGCAACCGCAGCCTTCAAGAGCAGTAACATCTTCAACCAGAGGAAAACACCATCCGCAGCATCTGCGGGGTCCCGATTTCTGAGGAGCAGTGGGAGCACGTCGCGGTACGTATACACGCCAAGAACAACGAGCAGGACCGAGTTCAAGTGTGCTGCGAGGAGCTTGCCAGGCCGGCGAGACAGGATCCATGCCAAGGCCAGCACGGATGCGTAGCTCTGTTCACACCAGAATCAGTGATGGACGGAGTAGCACGGCGGTGTAAGAATAGGGCTCACGTAGACTTCGCACTCGACCAACTCCGGCCACCACGGAGCGCCGTCTGTCCTCCATGTATCAATGTGGCGGCGAAGCAGTGTAGTGAGCGAAAGACCGAGGAGCAAGACGCAGCAGACTAGCCGGGTCAGCTTCACCCGGAGGACGGCGGGCCCGCCTGCCCGTTGTACCAAGCAACGCAGACCGGGTTGCTGTGCGACCGAATCCGCGGCGCAGTCCTCGTCCTCTACATGCAGCACAGGTGCGTACTTGGGAGAAGGGTGCGTCCAGCGCTCGCGTATAAAGCTCAGAGCCAACAGCGCCGCGGACGTTCCGACACCATAGAGGGGGAAGAGCCGCGTATCTTCCCAGAAGTACCTGCGAAAGGTGTCAGCAATACGATCACGAGACTGCACAACAGCGTTATCGGTATGAAGCAGTTCCTGATCGACAGACAGGGGGAACACTCACCCAGGTAGCATGACGAGACGTCGTAGTGGGATGGGCAGGATAGAGATTGGTGAAATATTGCCGCTAGGACAGGACGTGGATATAAAGTGCCAGTGACGCGTCGCACTGACGCGTCGTGATTTGTGCAAGATAAACTCTGCCCTGACAGACAGGTCTCACCGCGCCCTTGATTAGCGTCTGCCGCTCTGCGGACTTGAATGTGGCTCCGAAACGGACTCGGAGAAGACTATCATCGCGGCATGTTATCGGCCGCTAGTACAGACAGCCCTTTACGAGAAATATGGCACTAGCAGACCGCTCACCATTACTACATCAGTAATTCCAGATTTTTCTGAACACGTCTGAACGCGTCTGAAACGTCTGAATCAGACGTTTCAGACATGTTCAGACGCGTTCAGATGGTCAGACGTTGGGTCCGTCAGACAAAATCTGAACATCGTTGTTATGCCACATACCTCAGTCCAACGTCTCCTTATACCTTCCTCCCCCTCCGGAAGACCTCCCGACATAGTGCAATGTCCGCAGTTTTGTCACGGTGTGGAGAAATAGCCCGGAGACCGTTGGCCATTGTTGACCCAACATGGCCAGATGTTCTGACAATTCATGAATTCTGACGTTGCTAAGAGGTCCAGTATGGTTGAATGACGTGGTTCATAAAGTTTCAAGTTCAGAGATAGCGAGGAGAATGAGCTACGGAGAAAACATGGGCGCGGTCGAGGTCGAAGGCGTTTAGCGCCCGCGCGCCAGACGTTCAGATAAATCTGGAATTACTGATGTATGGCCAGTCTTCCGCTCATACGGATGTACGTTCAACGAATTGAGAGCTACAAGCGGGTTCGTCTCCGACTTCAGATGGATGGGGGGACTGAAGTGTGATTCAAGATTGATTTCAAGGAGAACTGCTGGCACTGGCAGTGACTCTGAGAGTCGAGAGTCCGAGTCGAGAGTCGAGACGCCCTTGCAACCGAGTCACGTGGGACCCCCTGGCGTCGCCCGCGACTACGCCTGAGGGTCGCTCAGTCTGTAGTCAAACTACTACTACCACCGCCGGCTGTCAAAGCCGTATCTACAGACCACCATGATTCCCGAACAGTACTATATCCCCGGAAGGTCGTCCTCTCTCGCGAGCCAGCACACCGAGGATGCGCATACAGTCATCACCGTGACTATGGAGGAAGACATCGGTCCTGCATCCTCTCCGCCCTCATCGTCTCCTGTCGCAATCACTCCTCCGGACTGTCTGGAAGAATGTCAAATGAAGAACGATAGCTCTGCTTCTCCTTTCTTGTGCAAATTGGACGCTCTCCTGCTCGCTGCTCAAGGACAACAAGGTGCTGCTGATTGCTCGTCTGAGCCTGTGCCTCCGGACAACTCAATAGACTGGACTCTGAAGACGAAACTGCTTATTATTGCTGGGCTTGGGGCGACCTCTACACCGGGCTCACCTACATGCTGGGGTTCGAAACGCGCTGCATCTGGAGGCACCGGCTCTCCACACGTCGAGGATATACTTGGATCTGCACACAAGAAACGCAAGCTCTCGAAGGCTCAATCACGCATATCTGCAACTCGTCACGATCAACGAGCCTCCTCCTCCTCAGTTGCTGGACTATCTGGTGCCTTCGGATACAAGTACGCCAAGGGACCTGGAAGCCTGCGCAGAGCCGAATCCCTGCGCTCTGGGTCCTCCACCGCAGAACAGGAAGAGGTCCTGAACGAAGTGAGCTTCAACAACAATGTATTGCTCTATGGGCGAAGCTCATGACGCGGTGCTCGCGGCTTCACATACAGGTCGTTCCTAAGTCTTCGCAAGACACGCCTCGCCCGCAAAAGTCACCAATACTCGGAGCACTTGTGCCTCAGGCTCTTCCCATCGTTGTCGGGAATGTCGCATCACCGTTCGGAGGATACGCGCCGACAGTGCCAACTACGCCAACTGCAAACGACGTCGAAGGCCGGACGACATCTGCGCAGGAACAAGAACCGCTCGTCGAGGACGTCCCGGTCATCCCAGTCCCGCCCTTCGAGTCGCTACCCAAGCCACCGCGTAGCAAGGAAGAAGCTGCAGAGAGACGACTTCTAGCGCTACTGGCAAGAGAGCGAGACGAGAGGGACGCTGATGGGCTCCAATGTGCCTTCACTACAAAAACCCCAACACGTCAATGTGAAGATGAAGAGGAGCGCTTCTGGATGGACGACTCTGACAATAACCCATCGCCCTGCGACGACGATGACGCCGATTCCTGGGCAACAATCTTGGCTCTGTCTTCGCCGACGCCTGAGAATGCTTCTGCACAATCTTCGAAACGCGCTCAGATATGTCCTAACCCGATACAGCTCGATATCGATGACAATCTCATGGAGCAGGTGTTCGAATGGATACTCGAGGTGTGTTCCACCGCTAGGCTCTCACTGTGAAAGCACGATTCATGACTATATGCGCTCAGGTCATGCCCGCCGATGACCACAAAACGTCCTATTCCCCAGGCGACCTGTACGACCTCTTGTCTAGCTCCCCGGAGACGCGGTTCCACGCGGGTTATCTCTTTGTGCGGTATCTTCTTCACGTCAGGTCGGCATCGACACTGGCGTCTCTCCCGCAGACCGGGGGGAAGTCCCCCGAAGACCAAGAGGCGCTTGAAGCCGTGACATGGGACGTCGCCGTAGCGTGCCTGGCGTTGAGCATAAAGGTCCGTAAGCCTCGGGTCGGTCCCACACTGGGTTCTCCACCAGGTACTCATTCTTGCCGCTAGTTCCACCGCGACGTCCTGTTCCCCCTCGACGTGATTTACGTGCATGAGTTCCTGGACCTGGCGCCACATGAGATGGAGTTTGAGGACCTGGAGAACGCTCAGCGTGACGTGCTCGAGGCCGTCGCGTTCCGGGTTGGGAGCGCGACCCCTGGCGCGTTCATCGAGGAATTATGGGACGCGCTGACGCCGCTGCGAAGGCTCGTGAGCTTCGACGGCCGGTGGGAAGCTGTCCAGGAGGAGGCATGGGAGATCCTCAATGACGCCCTTCAACGTGAGTCCCATGATCCGAGTCGGGCGGTGCGATGCTCACTAGGTACTGCGGGCTGCTATAGAACCTGAGCTGTTGCAATACCCGCCGTCACTGATCACGGGCGCAGCGGTCATCGAGGCCGTTGTTGAGGTCCTACAGAGGAGCTACAAGACCGCCGGAGTCGATGGGCGCGGGAAGCCGGTGGGCAAGCGAGACGCGCGGTCGCTGAGGAAGGTCGCGCTCAAGTGCTCGCGCGGGGTGCGGCTGGACATCCAAGATATCCTGCAAATATCCAACGTGAGTCTCAGTCGCGTACGTACTATCACTCGTCGGTGACTCAATCGTGTCTTACTACCAGGAGGATTTGCGCGCGTGTCAGAAGTGGTTGGGTTTGACGACGGGCTGAGGTTCTCCACTCGACTCGTGTAGTAGCGGCTGGACGTATGGCGCGTTGCGCAAAGTGTCAACGTGAGTTCTTACAGGTTGTATATACATCTCGTTGCCTCCGTAGCTTAACTCTAGCATTACGACAGGTGGGACAAATTTGGGATTCGACGATTGGCATTCCTTTGGGAAGAGACGTACCATAACGGCATAATGGATGACGCGAGGTATACTACAGCGATCGATGCACAAGTGATAGACGAGTGCACATGTATTATACATGAATTCAGACATGAGAAAAGTACGACAATGACAACTGAAGATCTGATGAGATATCGAACGGCAGACACCAGAATGCAGACGCACGAGTTCGCCACTCCAGGGTCTCAACAGGCTTCCAGACACGAGATGGCTAATGGAGAACGTGGCTACCAAGGAGGAGGATACGCATGCCATCCACATCATGGGGGATAGCATGGGGGCAATCCTCAAAGGCGACGTTGTACTCCACGACCCCACCCTTCTTCGTCAGATACGACTCGACCTGCCAGGCACTTTTGTCGGGAGTGTTTGCCTCAAGCATAAACCGCATCTCTAAAATCTCGTCGCGCATCGCGAGGATTTTCTCAGCGACGTCGGAAGTTATCGCCTTGATCGACGTCGATGGAAGACGAGAAGGTGGTGGAGTGGGAGGCGGCGGGGCAGGATTCGGGTTGTCGGCGACGCCAGATGGGGGAGGCAGATTCTTGCTCATCCATTCGCGATAACTGCAAGCAACATTAGAGAAAGCATCTTGATAGACACGGAGTAAAACGGGCTCACATTTGACGGGAGCGGACGTTCACTTTCATTCGCAAATCATGGCGCTCACCTACGGCTTTGCGAAGCCTATGTTCATTGAACACCATAAGGCCGGAAACCGCAACATGGAAGCGGAAGACACGTCTGTTGGCGGATGCAACGTTAGTATCAACAGCACACACGCTGGCAGGCGGACCACTGGCGGTACAAGCCACAAAGGATAGCACGACTTACTGGTCGATAGACCTGTCGGGGTTGTCCAACACCTCGTCAACGGCCGCGAGGAAGGCGTCAGGGTCATCGTTGGGCCCAATATAGGTGCCGGCGCAGGGAAAGCCCTTCTTGACTTCCGGGTTCTGATACAGCTTCTCGATGGCCTTGTCTCGAGCAGTAGGGTCGGCAGCGAGGTAGTGGGTTTCTTCCGCGTGGACCTGGAAGTATTTGGCCTTCTGCCGGGACAAGTCCTCGATGTCGACTCCGGGGGGAACCTTACCTTTAGATCTCGACTTTGGCATAACGGGCGATAGTAACGGCTAGGTGTTCCAGGTGTTGTGCGTAGTGGAGGGAGGAAAGGTGATACATCGTCGTTCACGGTTGGCACCGTTCAAGGGAGGCTTGACGCGCGCACGTGATCGAACTCAGAAACGAGCGCTTGGTTGGGTCTATTGTTCTCAAGTTTCCCGTTACATAGTTCTGGGATGAAATGCTCATGAGACGCGGGGTGAACAGTGTCGGTCGGCTCGCTCGTCGTGAAGGAGCTCAAGCGCATCGTCGAGTCGAGCGAAATCACCAAGTGAGTCTTTCATTGATCCTCTCGTCCCTACTCCACGTGCAAAGCTCTGAACGCGACGGTGGTGCGCACGGAAGACGACACGAACTGGCCGAAGAAGAACATTGTTGGCAAGCAGGAGCTCGAGATCCGGATTGGCGACGACCACATCGCGTTCGAGGTGCGTGTCACCCGCGCCGCCGTATACATTGAGCCCAGTTGACGTGTTTGCCACTACGACGCGCCCAGCCCCGTTCACTGACATCCACTCATGTTGGTGCAGTGCTTGATATTCTCCCTGCACTTCAAGATCAAGCCCATATAAACTATTGCGGTGCGACCAC
Organism: Lentinus tigrinus ALCF2SS1-7; assembly: GCF_003813185.1. NCBI lineage: Eukaryota > Fungi > Basidiomycota > Agaricomycetes > Polyporales > Polyporaceae > Lentinus > Lentinus tigrinus. The sequence continues at coordinate 31,661 of NW_027137945.1, forward strand.
GACACCGAACGAAAAGGGACGCACCCGACCTCCCAAGTCCCATCGCCCGCGATGCACAAGAGAGCGAGACGAGAGGGAGGACTCCAAAAACCCCAAGACGTCGATGTGAAGATGAAGAGGAGCGCTTCTGGATGGACAACTCTGACGATACCCCATCGCTCTGCGACGACGATGACGCCGATTCCTGGGCAACAATCTTGGCTCTCTCTTCGCCGACGCTTGAGAATGCTTCTGCCCTATCTTCGAAAAGCGCTCAGATGTGGCGGCTGCTGCGGCTAGTCAATGCAATGGCTGCTGTAGCTACTACCCTACAGAGGAGCTACAAGACCGCCGGAGTCGATAGGCGCGGGAAGCCGGTGGGCAAGCGAGACCCGCGCTGAGGAAGGTCGCGCTCAAGTGCTCGCGCGGCGTGCGGCTAGACATTCAAGATATCTTGCAGATATGCAACGTGAGTCTCAGTCGCTCACTCGCCGGTGACTCAATCGTGACTTATTATCTAGGAGGATTTGCGCATCAGAAGTGGTTGGGTCTGACGATGGGCTGAGGCCGCTGACTGCGGCTGGACACACAGCGCGTTATGCGCAGCTTGAGTGTGAGCGTAAATTGCGCACGCATGATCTAGTTGCCTCCATAGCTGAACTCCAATAACGTCAACAGCATCCGCCCATGTGGGACAAGTTTGGGGTTTGACGACGGCTTGAAGCTGACCTTGTGAATGAATGTGTATTCTATTTCTTGCTGCCGGCGTCTTTGGCGAATGAAAGACCTTCTCTACACGACATACTGTTCCGGATACCGCTCCAGACTTGCTCAAGCCCTCGAAGGCTTTTCCTGGGTGCGATCCTAGACGCTTGCCAAAACGAGCCGTGCAACCTGAACACAGCCTTCTTTCACAGCAGCGTCTATCCAATCGCTGACTCACGCTCTCCCTCCAGCGTTTGCGAGACACAATCGCCCTTGCTCGTGGGATCGTCCTCGGCAGCATGAAATTTTCGACCGTCCGGCGTGATGGCCATGCGGAACCGCTGGGAGAACGGTGAAAAGAACTGCGCAGCGCGCACATACTTAAGGCACAAACCTGGCTGATTTGCTGACAAAGCCCCCCTATGGCGCCGACACAGTCACCGTGCGCCCACCGTCCGATCGAGCGAGTCATTCTGATCTTCACTTTGGCGATGGTCGACATCACCCCCAGATATATATGCATGTAATCTGCTGCAACGTAGGACCCTCGCATTCCAACAGCGACGGCGTGTCTGGTGCTAAGTGCTATCTCGCGGTCTAGCCTGACCTATACCCTTTCTAGATCGAGACTTGGATAGATAGATCTCAAATGGCTGACCAGGTTACGTTGCATGACCAGGAAAAACGGGATAAGGAGAAGGTGGATGAGGCGCTGGCTGTCGTAGACCCAACGATCGATGTCGGGCAGGAGGAGCCGCCACCTGTACCCGCAGATGTGGAGGAGCATCTGCAAGAATATGTCCCAGACGGAGGAAGGGAAGCTTGGACTGTGGTCCTGGGTTCGTCGCTCGCGCTGTTCGCCTCGGCTGGGATGATCAACGCCTACGTTAGTAGTACGGTTTGACTTACTGCGCGTATCAAGTCGATGGTTAACTTTGCTTTGCAGGGCACGTTTCAGAGCTATTACGAAACGACGCTACTTCCATCGTCTTCGTCTTCGTCAATATCGCTCATTGGCTCGCTGCAAGTATTCCTACTGTACTTTGTGGGCACGTTTGCCGGACGTATCTTCGATGCGTACGGGACATCTGTGAGTTCTATACTTGGTCCGAAGCCCTAAAACGCATGTCGGGAACAATTGTCTTTGACAGGTCATGATACCCTTGGGATCTCTCATCTCAGTGTTCGCACTGATGATGGTCTCCCTCGCACAACACGACCAAGCATACCAGGTCTTCCTCTCCCACGGAGTCCTCTTCGGCTTCGGGATCGCCCTACTGTTAGTCTCCTCGTCCGCATTCTCGTGTGCTTCCATCTCATGTCTTGCCATATCTCAGATTCAACCCCTCCGTCGCGGTCCTCGGCCACTGGTTCCGCCGCAGACGCGCTCTCGCTATCGGACTCACAACGGGAGGTAGCGCGAGCGGCGGCGTCATCTTCCCAATCATCCTCGAGCAGCTCATACCCGCCGTTGGGTTTCCTTGGGCCGTCCGCATTATCGCATTTATCATCCTGGGGTGCCTGACAGTGTCATGCTTGACCATCCGAACCCGCCTGCCGCTCTCGGGACATATTTCGTGGCGGACAGCGATTGACTTCGGGGGCTGGAAGGACCCCCGGTACGCGTTCGCGACTATCGGCGCTTTCCTGTGAGCCTACGCCTTCCTCCTGCTGTGAAAAGAGACTCCGCTCGAGACGCTGACTCTGATGGTGACACAGACTGTTCTACGCGTTCTTCATCCCGTACTTCTACATACAGATCTACGCAGATTTCCGACATATGCCGCCTGGAATTGCGAACTACCTGCTTGCGATTCTGAATGCCATGAACGTGCCGTCACGGATTCTGCCTGGTATTGTGGCAGACAGATACGGGACGTAAGTATCACTTCCTTGCACGCTTTTGTGTTCCTGCTCGTACTGATACAGCCGGACAGCTTGAACGTATTCGTACCTGCAGCCACGATCTGCAGTATTCTCATTCTCGGCCTCTGGCTGCCCTCGCGTAGCTCCGGATCCATTATCGCGTTCGCAGCACTGTATGGCTTGGTCTCTGGTGAGTTTTCCCTCGCTCCGTTTGAGTCTTTCCAGGCACCTAAAATGGGCATACAGGAGCGTTCGTCTCCCTGTTACCGACGTACATCGCTACCATCTCGCCTAGAGAAGTTTACGGGGCACGTCTGGGTAAGTAACACGTTCATCTGCATGCGAATCCAAAAGCTCTCACTAACGGTCGTGCGACCTACATAGGCTCCGTATACATGGTCGTGGCAGTCGCGACGCTGGTCGGGACTCCGACGGGTGGTGCGCTGCTCAAGGAGGTCGACCAGAAACACTTCAACGGTCTGATTATCTTCTCGGGCGTGCTCACGCTCGCGGGCACGATCATCTTGGCCGGTGCGGGCTTCGTGGGTTCGAAACGCTTACGACGCCTCTTCACACGCCGGGCATCTTCAGAAACGGAGAAAAGTATTTCAGAGCCGACGCAGCCGGAGCAAGGTGTATGATTCATGAAGCGCTCAGTATATCCTAGACCCCTTAGACGCACTTAGGCGCGGTATTGAACTTGTCAAAGCATCTTCCGTTTTGCGTTGGTCGTACGTCCAACTACAGGGATCAAGCTGGTCAAATTATCGACACTGGACAGTGCCAAGAGGGTGAGCGAGCGCCTAGTTGTGACATATTCCGCTGACACCTCCACTAGCATCGGCTAAGATAACACTGTTGCATGAGTCACTTCGTGCATCGGTCCGCTCGAACCTTTAGATAAAACTCGGGCCTACAGTGGATACTTAGTCGCGAACACCTGAACAGCGGTCCCTCTCTCCCCGCACTTCCGGTAAGATTATGTCTGATCGTGACCAGGAAAAGGTCAAGGTTGCCGAACCGGAGAAGGTACCGGAGAAGGTCGCAACCTCTCTAGTAGCTACAGTTCAAGCAGACGTGGAAGCAGAGCCCGTTTCGGCACAAGTAGATGAAGAAGTCCAACAAGAGTTGGAGACGGTTCCAGATGGAGGGCGAGAAGCATGGTTGGTTGTTCTGGGTTCATCGCTCGCTCTGTTTGTATCCGCTGGCATGGTCAACGCATACGTGAGTACCATCGTGGTAATTTGAGCTCAGTCTCCCATCTGACGATGGATCACAGGGTGCCTTCCAGACTTACTATGAGTCGACCTTATTGCTGTCATCGTCGTCGTCGTCAATATCCTTGATAGGATCCCTACAAGTTTTCTTCCTGTTCTTCTTCGGAACGCTCACCGGTAGGATGTTCGATGCCTATGGCACATCAGTGAGTAACCAATCGTCTACAAGTAAGCAGTGGCGCTGACGTGTCGATTTTTCAGGTCATGTTGCCCGTTGGGTCCGTCATCTCGGTGTTCTCACTGATGATGGTTTCGTTAGCGCAAAAGGACCAGGCATACCAGATCTTCCTGTCTCACGGGGTCCTCTTTGGAATCGGTATCTCGTTGTTGTGAGTGACTTCCGACTGCTCGTTGACAAACATCTACTGACGCTCCACATTAGATATAGCCCGTCCGTAGCCGTCCTGGGACATTGGTTTAAGCGCAGACGCGCCTTGGCCATCGGACTCGCCACGGGAGGCAGCGCGAGCGGTGGTGTGATCATGCCCATCATCCTTGGGCAGTTGATACCCAGAGTAGGTTTCGCATGGGCCGTCCGGATCGTCGCCTTCGTCGTCATGGGTTGCCTCATCGTCTCGTGTCTCACCATCCGGACACGGCTTTCCCTCTCGAGACACATGACGTGGAGAACTGCGATTGACTTTGGCGGATTCAAGGACCCGAGGTATACGCTTGCGACGATCGCAGCGTTCTTGTACGTGTCATGCGACAACTACCTTCATCAGCTCCCGAATTTTGACGCCTCGATCTACAGACTATTCTATGCCTTCTTCATCCCGTACTTCTATATCCAGATCTACGCGACGTTCCAAGGTGTACAATCGGGGATTGCTGACTACCTGGTTGCAATCTTGAACGCCATGAACATCCCCGCGAGGATAATTCCAGCTATCTTCGCAGACAGATACGGAACGTGAGTGCAGCAGTTCATACACACGATGATATACAGTACTAAATTCTGATCATGTGAACAGTCTGACCGTATTTGTACCGGTGGCTGCTGTCTGCAGTGTCCTACTGCTCGGTCTGTGGCTCCCCTCACGCAACTCGGCATCGATCATCGCATTCGCGGCCCTGTACGGTCTTTTCTCCGGGGGTTTCAGCTCTCTGCTCCCGACCTATATCGCCAGCATCTCACCGAGAGAGAGCTTAGGAGCTCGCATAGGTGCGCCTCAGTCATTGATCTCGCGCTTTACTCTCCTGCTCTGACGTTGATGCTCTGAAGGGTCAGTATACATGGTTGTAGCTGTTGCTACCCTCGTCGGCACTCCTACTGGTGGGGCACTCCTCAAGGACGTGGATCAGAAGCACTTCAACGCGCTTATCATATTCGCCGGCGCATTGACAGTGGCAGGCACCGTCGTCTTGGCTATCGCTGGTGTCGTGGAATCGGTGAAGCTACGTCGCCTATTCACAAGGCAAGTATCATCATCACAAAATCGGGCACAAGAACAGGACACGGCGGACGAAGGATAGAGGTCCGGTACGTGCATATGACGGCATAAGATGGGGAGGAACGGCTTGGCCAAGGTTTGTCACGGTGGTAAACGGTTTCCTCTCCTAATAGTACCGAACCCGGTCGGTATCTGCGTAAGCATTCGATCCTTGTATATGTTGCATACCCAACGTGCCGATTAGACTGAATTCTAGTCGAAGACACCCTCAGGGCCTCAGCCCACGCGGTGGACTCGCAGGCGCATGGATGTCCGACTCTATGTCAGAAGTGAACAAGTTTCAATAGCCGAGCCGCAGCACTCTTTGTATGCTCTCACACCCGACGCTGGGGGAAATCAGTCGCAAATTTGGAAGCATGCTGGGGCCGGGTAGTCGGGATTTTTCTGATTTTTCCGCGATAAAGGCTCTACGGAAGCGTCCTACAGGAGCAGTCAGAAGAGTGAGTCCAAGCGTTCCGTGGACCCTGAGTGCAGGTGCTGACGCCTCTATTCTTGGACTCTATAGTTCTTCTCGACTAGAATCCTCAGAGACCGAATCGCTTGCAATGCAGACTCGGATCTGCTCATTCTTGGAATGGATACTGTGGCCCGCGCCCCTTAGCCGCACAGAATTCGGCGGCAACGTTGGCGTGATGCAGGGTGATACATCGAATCTGGACTGAAGGGGTATTGTCACCTGGTCTCTCATATTATGGAAGGTTCTGTCTCTTCGTACGGGAGTTCGGGCACCATCCCCAAGCTGGCCGCTGTCATCTGTTGCTCGCATATAGGATCATGCGCCTTCTGGCCGAACAATCGCGTCACTATCCCAAATGGCGTGGTCTAACACGGCTTGCGGAAGATCCTCAACTCTTCCTAGAATCCGTGACTGGATTTCAGTGCCTCTCTGTGACCGATGAAATACGCTAATTGTCCGCACAGGCTGCAACTTTACTAGACGCACATCATCTGCATCAGCGAGCAAGAGAGCGCAGATGATGATAGATGCCAAGGCCACTGAGAAGTCATGCCGTGGAGGAAGAACGCTCACATCAAGAGATTGAAGACTTCATTCAGGCTTGCTCTGGAGCCATTCCGACAGGTGTTGTTGTGCCTAGTTCCAGCTCTGTATATATCTGTGCCATTGGACTCTGAGCTGTCGGATTGGGGTCTTCCTTGGAAGTTGAGCCGTCCCTTAGTGTAATTCAAGCGTAAGGTATGATAGTGGTTAGAGACGGAGTTGCTCACGCTGGTAGGCTTGCTGCCTAGACTATCGGTCCCGGGAAATGCCGGCTCACGTAGCGCCGACTGAAAATATGGACTTCAGCTTCATGACCTCGCAAGACACACTGAGCGGACGATATTCAGCCGTGCATATCTCTGTTCATGGTCTCAATGGCCTTCCGGATCGAATGTGACAGTGGGGATGCTCCTTCATCTTAGACGTGGTCGGACATCCGACCGAGCGAACAGTCAAGCAGCTATATCGCGAAGGTTGTTATCCAGTTAGTTCTCGTCTCCATGTGCTGGTGTACTGTGCTGATGACAAGTCACAGAAGTCTCGTCGATAGGACTACCTCGGCTGGGTGCCGGACGGATGGCTACCTCAGGCTGAGTGACATGCCCGCGACATGAATACGGCATGTCAAACTGCATCCGACTTCCCTCCACAGCCGAGCCGTTGTGGATTTTGATGCGTGTTGTCGATACTCTTTCGATCGCGCACACGTTCTGAGGTAAGTGTATCGTTACAGTGGAGAGGTGTGATGCTCCTCAGAGCCCCACATTTGTGCCATGCACTTGCGGCGACTGAGGAAGGACGGGATCTGATCGATTGTCCCCTACTACGTGCTTTTCATCACCGGTATCACTGAGGGATGTTGGTCCGCGACCGCGCACCAGAACAGATGACGTGAGTCCTCATGTTCTGGTCTACTTCGCCTGAACACATTCACGGCGCTCCCCAAGCCCGTCTCTGACGCCGGGAACCCCCCGATATGCGCCCATAGTCCTGTCATTTGCTGGCTCGGGCACTGAATACGAATAAAGCTGAGACCTGCCAAGACCTGAGGATTGCGCCGCTCCCCGGGGCCCGGATGCAAGTAGATTCGGTGCCAATCGTGAGTACTTACCCCAGAGTGCCGCAATCGTGTTCGCAGCGATGGTCCGAAGGCTTCGTCACAGGATACTCAGGGCGTGAAGAGTCGTCCTGATGGCGCCGGTTTTTTCGATAAAATTTCCTAGTACTTGCTATCACTGCACCCTCCTACGTGGGTGCAAACTCCAAACCCTGTCTGAGGGTAAGTAAGCAAACACCCGCTCCTGCATGTGTACCGTGTACCACTCACGTACTCTCCACCCCACTGCGGTCAGATTTCCCCCTTCTCCCGTGAAAATGTCTTTTTTCCGACGCAGCGGTAATACTCCCGCAATTCCATCTGGCGTTGTTCGGAATTATAAGTCATGGGAGGGCTCAGAAGGAAGTGCGTGATTGCCTCAGGAGAAATCCCATAACACATGGGACCTCGACTGGCCACGCAGAGCCTGATCGTAGCTTATCGGGCATCGGGACGGATGATCCCTCGACCTTCCTCAGCACATGTCAGATGCGCTCTTGCAGTTGTGAGTGCGACCCTATGCCTCGCGTGTATGTCGTACTGATTTATGACACTTGTTACGGAAGCGCACACGAGCATTAGAAGGATTTCTCTCCGGTATCCACACTCCAGCCTGCCTTGATCAGAACACGGGCAAGCTCTCCACACTCTCACCGCGGCCGCCCGCGCACCCTATACGAAGGCGGGCGCCAACGCCAGAATCCTGAACAAGCTCCGCGCGCACTACCGACGCATCTCCAGCCAAGAAGCCAAGCAATAGCGTTCAGGGAGCCCAGGCTGCACCCGTCCAACACGTTAACATCACGTCACGGACGGCTTCTGTCATACAACAGGCTCGGACCAGAAGGCACGGTCTCAAGGTCGTGCTCGGGAGTCGACCTCCCCAGCCCGACCCGGCTGCCCCAGCGCGTGTCTGCTTCTCACTTCCCAGGCACTTCGTGGTCTTCTACGACCCCACTTCCTCCTTGTGGCGTTACGTGCGGGGTACGCCAGGCGTCTGGCTCGCTGCTACCGCGCAGCCCAGACCTGCGCTGTCAATGCCAGCACCCCGCCCCCTCCTCGCCGCCCAGAATTCTGATTGCACTCCAGAGTTCGAACTTCGACTGCGCCGGCCACGATGCTACGTGCCGCGGGGAACGGGATTTCCATATGCAGACTGGGGTGATGGATGACGGATGGAAGCAGCGAGGCTAGAGGAGACATGACGATCGGATGCGGGGTGAGCGAAGGTGGGCGAGTGCTTCCGGACGAGCATTCAGAGAAGATGAGTCTGCGAAGATTTTATGAAGACGGTGGCAGACGCCTCACGGCATGCCGTGGGTACAGCCCACTCCGACGGGGCAGGCGTCCGCGCGCGTTGCCGGAGCCAAGCGTGAGGCCGCGAGGCACGCGGAAGTAGAGGAGGATCGTCATAGGCTATAGCATGCGTGCTTTAATTATGCAGGGCCAGGAGTGCGGACATCAGGAGACGAATAGTCTATTTGAGACAACAAGGGCGGAGCGGGCGTTGATTCAAGTACAGCGGCCGCGGCGCCAGGGCGCACACGCGGGGCATAAGTCATGTCTACATAGCAGCACGGTGAGCGGCGAGTTTTCTTCCTTTCTTCCACTTCTAGGCGGCGCGCAATCACTTCTCCGATGACGCCGGGACAGCGTCTGCGTCCTCGCGATACTGAGGGGCTGGCCTGAGGATTGCTTGTCCCTTTCTGTTTCGGTAGAAGAGAACATTCCCTGAATGCAGCTGCGCTCAGTTTCACTGCGCACACAGGCAGTGGGTGAGAGACCCTCACCTGTATCCTCTACGAATTGGCACTCGTTGTAGTTGTTCCAGAGAGCCTGGAACACGGGTTTCTCCGAGTAGTGATAGTGTTCGCCAATGAACATCTTGAGATACTGGGTCGCTTCGGCGCCATGGTCTGCAGTTGCCAAGAGCAGTTAGTCTCACAGTACACCCTGCATCTGTCGGCGAAAGAGCGTCTCGCAAGGGAGGGCGCGCAAGGAACGGGCTCACTGACAGAATGGCATCTTTGGGAAAAAGTGGTGGATGACGTGGTAGTGTGCAACGTCGTGCAGGAAGAAACGACCCATCCAGCCCAGGAAATTGCGGTCCACGGTCGCGGCCGCCCCTCGCTGGAAGTTCCACACCGGCTGGCGGTAGTGCGGCAGCTCGGGGTCCGTGTGGTGGAGATACGTGATCATGATGAACCTGTCCGTCGGCGGAGCGGTGAGGGGACGATCCATGAGATAGAAGGACGGTCGCATCGTGTTCAGTACAAGCGGCGGAGCAGGCGCATGCGGTACCAGACGGAGCGGAGCGAATGAGCGGACGGCGTACGACGCAGCGGAGTAAACGGGGTACTCACCAATGGGTAACGCACAACCATGGAATGCCGTAAAACTTCACCACGGACGCTGCGCCCCACATATTGCAGGCGAACCGAACGGACGCAATCATGAATAGGATGCCAAGGTTGGACATGATGACGAGATGGCGCTGTTCTCTGGTGAACAAGATCGAGTTGGCTGAGGTACGTCGGCGAATTAGCGGAAACAGTTCCAGGCCACTGAAGACGAGTCGCTTACGGTCGAAGTGATTCGTCCATTTGGGGTAGTCTTTCTGACCGGAGACATTCCACACTGACGAGAAAATGAGGGTTTTGGAATGTTGAAATAACGCGGAATATTGGCTTACGTAGATACGCGGGGAATGCCAGAAGCTGTTGACGGACAAGCATGAACAGGGTGTATATCGGGGTGTCTCCGAGGTACTCGTCGTAGTCAATCTTGTGTCCGTTTTCTGGGGGAATACCGAGGTCGCTCCGGGTCTTAGGCACGTAAACCTCATCACGTTCCATGGAGGCATGATTACAATGGTGACGGTGATGTGAAATTCTCCAGCTGAAGTATGGGGTCCAAAGCAAGGTATGGACGACCTGCGATATCACGGTGACGTTAGCCGCCAGCGCAGATTGTCCCGAAAGAGAAAGGGTAGGACTTACGAAGCCTATCACATCGCAAACCCACTGACGGTCGGAGAAAGCGCCATGGCCGCACTGCACACCAGAGTTCAGAATCGAACTATAAGTTGGCAAGAATCCTACCTCATGTCCTATAACCCATATGCCCGTGAAGATGAGGCCCTGGAACCACCAGCTGCAGCGAGCTCGTCAGCATCAGGCTGTGTTGTGGCGCACTGTACGCACTACACCAGCCAGCACGCCCATTGGGCAATGGAGGCGCCAAGTGGGGACAAGAGGCGGATAGCACCCGGACTTTTGAAGCTGGGGTCTATATAGAGTGCGATCTTCCAGCACACAGCGGCCATAAGGAGATCGAACGCAAGCCATGCCAAGCCTCTCTTGGTGTCGCGGACGAAGAGGTGCGGCGGTATGGCGGCGCGGATCTCTTGCAGCTTCCTATACAACGCTCGGCGTCAGCAGACTTCGATTGTGTAGACAAAAGTTCCTACCATGGCATGGGGGAGAATTCGGGGAGATCGTCCTCGGAGTAGGTTGTTGACGTGTTCCCTGTATCCCTTAGGGGGGGAATTGAGTTGCCAGTGGGGCTGGTGTGCAGCATATTGCAGGAGGACGGCCGGATAGAGCAGCGCGGGGTGACTGGGTGAATGGGGTGGTGCGCGGTGCAGCTGGCAAATTTATCTATCTTGGAAAAGGCGAGATCTCCGGCCCCGCACATTCCCAACTGTCGGGCGATGAAAGGTGCTCAAACAGTGAGATGATTTGCACGTGTGCGGCTGGGAGATACGACGACTTGGCGGCAGACGCGCTCAGGCAGCGGAGCAGCGCGGTGTGACGAGAGAGCCGAGGGGTGTGCAATATTGCATTCATCCGGACATGGCGACGAGGGACAAGGTAGGCGTGAGCCGACCAAGCGTGGAAACGGACGTGCGTTACGAGATTTGTCGCAGAGCTCGTCCAATCTGTCATGTCACACAGTTTGGGAAAGTTCTCAGTGACACATGGGCCCTGACTCGCCTGCCCTTCTCATGAGATGCCAGCGCCTTGGGGGAAGATGTCCAGATCCCAACACTGCCAGCTTCTGTCCGCGACCGCACACGCAGTCATATTCGGGCACGTGGCGAACTAGTTCACTCACAGCTCATGGCACGTCGCAGCCTGACTGCGCCGATAGCAGATCGCACGGGTCCACACGGCTCTGCGGGACAGCGAGGGACAGCGAGGGACAGCAAGAGACAGCCGACGAAGCCTGCGAGTGTGGTTCTGGCCGCCAGCGGTGAGTAAGTATGTGGGCGTACGGAGCAAGCTGCACGAGCGCCAGCACCGCACAACAGCCTGTCGGCATGACCCATTTAGGTAAGATTGTTCATGGCGGAACTGGCTTTCATGACCTCCTCGTGTTCGCCGCGAGTCCAGGCTATGCCCCCCCAAACCGAGCAAGGTCGTTGAAGAACTGAAGCAGAAGACGATTTGCACATTCCCCTTCCTTCCACTCTGGCCCGGTGACGCCCGCCAGGCGCTCCGTGCGTCCCTGTTTCTTTGCGTGGAACGGAGTTCATGACCCTCGTGGATGGTATAGCAAGCAATAGAAGCCCAATACAGCTCTCGCCACAGCCCCGTTAAGTTCGGTATTGTGGCGGCCATAGCGTCACGGTACGCACAGGCAGCGACGCTCATGAGCTCAACGACCCCAGCCGTATGAACGAGCAACCCACAACTTCGCCGAGCCGAAAACTCTTCGTCTATAACACCCGCCAAGACGCCGACATTCCTACGGCGCAGCCCGCCCCGCCTACCATCCCGTGAACAATTTCGATGTTTCCGTCCCGCTCGCGACCAGCTCGGATTGCTCCCGGGACAAGACTCTGAACCCGACGTCATCGCGCCCGGCCTGCCGTGCGTGATCGGCTCCGAGCAGCACGAGGCCCGGCTTGCGCCTCTGCTCCTGGCCGTACTGTGCAGTGTGTGCATCCCTGTCAGCCTGGCACTGGTACTAGTGGCAGCTTCCCAGTGATGCGTAGCGCCTGCTTACCTCTAAGAGAGCGGCCAGGAACTGCACGACCGGCTTCGCGTACCACCGGCCTATCCGACCGTCGCCCGTGCGTTCATACCAGCCCAGATGGCCGCCTCCTTGCGTGACAGCAAGAATCAGATACGGGCTCCGTGCGACCTGGTTAATGCAAGGTGACGTCAGGGCGCGATGATAAAGAACACATGTGGGAAGGCATCTGGCAGAGGGTGTGCGCGGATAGATGCTTACCTGGCTTGTAGGGAGGCTGCGTGGCCCAGTTATTGGATCGTCGATGCTGTTGATCGCCAGACAGGGCACCTTGATGCCCGGGATGACCTTGTACGAGCTAATTTTCGCGTAGTAGTCCCATGCGCTCTCGAACCCAAACAGCGGCGCCTGGATCGTCTCGTCGTATTGTCGCAGCGTGACACGGGGGCGGTTGAAGAAGTTCTCGAGCGTCGCGCGGGAGACGGGCAGCTCGGGAGCCTCGAGAAAGACGCGCCGGTGGAGATGCAGCAGTGTGCGCAGAGCGCCCCCAAGGACCCACCGATAGATGAATCGGCCGGTGAATGTACTGGGCAGGAAGTGGGCCCCGCGGACGAAGTGCCAAGGGTTTGCGAGGGTCACGAACCCTTGCAGGGGGCAGTCCTCGCCCTCTTCTCCCGCGTATTTTGTGAGAATGTTGGCACCGAGCGAAAACCCTGAAGACAAAGCGACCATGAGAAGTTACGGAGCCGACGCAGAAGCTGATACAGTGGGCGCACGCACCAATGCCATAGATCTTGCACTCTGGGAAGGCGTGACATATCCACAAGATAACATTCCCGACGTCGTCTGACGACCCTGCCTGTGGTCGAGCGCGGGAAGATAAGTACTCGGCTTTGGACCGCCCGCAAGAGAAGAGAGGAAGCGATGGAAAAGTGACGGCAACATACATGATAAAGCCGCGGGGTTACGACCGGGGAGCCGTTGCATCCACGAAAGTTGAGTACGACTGCACGGAAGCCGAGGCCGCCTGCTGATTTGTCTGGCGTCACCCTCGAGAGGACCGCCCGGACGTAAGACTCGTGAGAGCCGCCAGTGAGCCCGTGCGCCACGAAGAGCACATTTTCCCCTTGAGAGACCGGGTGACTGCTCAGGGGCGGCGTGATATCGACCGCGACGATGCCTGTGAGGTTCCGAATTTGATTAGCTGATGCTTGCTGGCGACGACTAGAACATCCGGCATTTAAAGAAACAAGCACTGCACCTTTATCTGGCAACTCGAGCAGCTTGCTGCACGGGAGTAGGATGTGACATGAGCTATCCGATGCAGGGTTGCGCAGTGTGTAGGAGGAGCACCCACCGCTCGTACACGATAGGGTCGACTTTGCTGAAATCCGCGATAGACGAATACATGGTGTGGGCATCCCCGCTGCGCAACCGACATCAGCACACGGTGAGGCTCATTGAACGAAGCAGCACTTACTTGGGCAGATACCAGGGGCTATTGAACGTGGAGCTAGGCCAGAGCGCCGGGACCTTGTCGACGACGAGTTCTGCGAGGGTCTTCGCAGGACCACCGCCTTCCCTCCGCAGGGTGGCCGAGTCCGGGGACATGTAAAGCGTGACGAATGGCTGGCGTGTCCCTCTCAGGTACCGCCAGAGTGCCCGGGCAGCGGAGAGCAGAGCCAAGACGCCTGCTGTCAGCAAGACTCGAATGTCGTCGGGCCAGTCGAGGAAAGCTGTCGGATGGCAGATGAATGAACATTGGACACGGTGCTGAGCCACGTCATAAGAACCGGACTCACTGAGACTCATGCTCAATGCCTGGTCAGTGGTCACAGACCACTTCAGAACGCACAACTAACAAGAAGAATCCAGAGAGTAGAATGTCGTCCGAGCGCCGCCTCTACGAGCAAGCAAGTTTATGTTTGAGGTTCCGCTGCCAGCATGCCGGCGTGGGAATGATCAGCATACGCGGACTGGTATGGACTACGCCGCTACGTGCCGTACCGGCCCCAGGCGTAGCGCAGTTACTAAACATACCCGTTGTTGCGATTCACGGAATACTTTGAGGGCAGACTGGCGACATAGCCGTGAACGGTGTGTGCCAGAGTGAGTGCGGTCCGATAAGCGCACGTCCGAAACCCGGCGCTGCTGCGGCATGCACAGCTTTGTGCACGATTGTAGCATTACCTAAGAGCCACGATGCTACCTTTGACCTTCAGACTCAGGCTGCTTTGCATCCAAGACTGCCAAGGACAGCGGGGACAGTTCTGAGTTAAGCTTGAGTTAAGCAGGTACGTTCACCTCAGCCAAGATTCCTCAACAGACCGTGGCGCAGCCCTGTTCTCACGACCCGACAGTCATGTATCCATCTGAATATATAGTACCAAAGTTTTGCATCCGACGACAGCAACCTACAAGAGCGTTCCTGGACCTGCATCTGCCCAAATAGCCACCTCAGGGCGTGGCAGTGGCACCCGTGTACGCGTGGATAGTCTCGTCCGCACATCCCGCCGGCGTCTGGTAGTCGTAAGGCCCGAGGTTGATATACACGTCCTTGTTGCCATCCGCGTCCGGGCATATCAACCAAGCCTGCAAATTCAGACCCCCAGTAAGCCCCATCGCATTAATCACATTTCACGCAACGCAAAAGCAAAGCAAACTCACGTTGAGCTGCGGGCGCTGGATCGTCGGGATCGACCACTCGACGGTGTCCCCGGACCACTGGAACGTGCCCGCGTTGGCCCCGCTCGCAGGCTCCTCGGACCACGACATCTTGAGCTTCATGACCGTCGAGTTCGCGCGCGCCTCGACGACCGCGTACAGGTTTGAACCGTCCGGCAGCATCTGCACGAGCTGCCCGCTCGTGATCTGGAATTGTGCGGCCGTGTTGGGCTCCCCGAGGACCGCGTCCGACGCGGTGCCGGCTACCTCAGAGCGGAGGTACTTGTGGAAGTTCGGGTCCTCCTGTATATGAATGGATTCAGTGACAAACAGTAAGACTGGTTGTTCTAACAAGGGCGGCGCGTACCACTGCGCGGATGAAGGAGTTGCCAGCAATGAGAGTCGAAGTGCCGCTAGGCGAGGAGCTGGTAGTCGTCGGAGAACCTCCTCCGGGCGACGTGGTGGGGCTTCCGGGTGCACTCGACGCGGCTCCCGGGAGACATTGAGAGTAATATTGGTTGGAGACCGTGCACGTCCAGCCGTTGGGGCACGTAGTGGCCCCAGTCCAGCCTTGGCCACCACACTGAACAATGTCGTCAAATCGAGGACAATACTACATGAGAGGACTCAACTTACCTGACCATACTGGGGAGCGGACTGGGCAGCAGCGCCCGCGACGAAGAAAAGAGCACCGATGAAAGAGAGTGCCGTCGAGGAGACCATGATCGTTCCGGGGTGGGTCGTCGCCAAGCGCAACCCGCCATCCCCTACTTGTACCTTGCCGCAGGAAGCCCTCCAGTAGCACTCGGACAGGTCATCCCGAGCAAAAGGCTCTTTCTCGGGGGAGAGTGCACGACGTGACGCGGTCGCGAAGCCATCATCCTCTGGCGGGAAATTGTCGGGATCGCGCCTCGCAGCTTAGAAGCGTACAGAAGGAGGCATCAAAGCGTCGGATGGTGGTATACGTCTGGTGAGCTGTGGCCTCAGAGCACGTTCCCCCGAAAGTCCGTGCTGCGGAAGCGAGGGCGGTCGAACCTAGTGGTGCCTCTGGAAAAATATAGGCAACATGGTTGCCCGTGACCTGGTAGGTATTAGTATCTTCAGTACCGAGGGATATATCATCCATCACCCCAACTCCGAAGCCCTTAGAGGGAGTGTCGCACAAGTGATGCCGATTCTCTTTCTGGTTGTACGGAAACTGAAGAATAAACGAGTAGGCACCTGTTAAGCATGCCAACACTGAACTGTAAAACTGCCCATGACCATATTTCAGGGGAATGGGCCAACATAGGACGAGGTTCAAACTTGTCGACGTTGCAGGAGGAACTCACTCTTCCATTAACATCTGCGGGTGATCCGCATCGAAGCGCCCGGCGCCACATCGAGAGCGAGCAGGTGAGGATCCTAACCATGGGAGACGGTAAGTACAAACAGGTGTGTATCAACAGTAGACTATCACTGATGGGTCGCCAGCGACATGTATAACATGAAGTCCCTCAAGCGGCAGTCGCGTTCGCAACGAACGCGTTGAAGTTGTACGCAGGAGGATTCGGGTTGAACACGAAGCCATCCGGCTTCAAGTCAATCACTGTCTGCCCACCGCGCGTGAGCACGCCCCGCATATACCCGCCCGGGATCAGAGGCAGCGACAACTTGTTGACTCCCTCACGGACGTCGAACGTTTGCGAGTCCGCATCCAAACTCGACAGCGTGAGCTGCCCGTCCGCCGTCGCGAGCACGACCGCCCACATCTTGTCCTGCAAGATCTGGAAGTCGCGCGGCGGGCCAACGGGGTCCGCGGGTGTAGCGCTTTTTGGGTGCGGGCGTGCCCACATCACCAGCTGGTCCTTCTCGATCGGAGGCGTCGCACCCGTCTTGAACGCGGTTGCGAAGTAGCTCGTGAGGCCGAGCCAACCTGTGTGGTCGAAGCCATCGACCCACGCCTCGGAGCCAGGGGGAAGGGCCTGGCCATCATGCTTGGGACCGATGTAGTGCGACTCGCCGAAGTCGTTCCAAGTGAGGATTTCGACAAAGTCTACGTGGTCGCGGTTGGCGATGAGCGTCTCCCAGCGCGAGACCCAGAGGTGCTCGTCGCAGTCATACACGAAGTTCTTGTTGTACGTGTTTGGAGGGAAATGGGTGAAGAACCACGGGGAGACCGCGGCCATGTAGGTGCGGCTGCTCTGCGTGGTGGCGAGGCTGGTTATGTGGGCGGTGTCAGGATCAAAGGACCCGATAAGTTTCTGCAGAGCAGTCTCGGCAGTGACATCGAGCTGATTGAGGTTTGCACCGGGTAGCAAGTTGGGGATAGCGCTTGCTGTGAGCTGGATCGGCCACGCTGAGTTCCAGTTGAAGTCGCCGTCCAGAACGCCAGCGTACTGGCTAAAGGTGGCGGGGTCGACGAAGAACGAGGGCACGAAGTGGATTTTCCCTGCGATATCTGGGTGCTGGGTATATCCAACTCGCCAACCTCCCGCAACGTCGCCTTGTCCGAAAGTGCAGGTTTCGCCAGAGAAGGCGGACACGAACGCCTGCCCGTCCACCTGGAATTGGTTAGGACGAGTCGCGTACTGGAGGGTGAGGTTGCGCAACGGATCGGCGTCCGTGAGAGCCGCACAATGATAGGACGTCATGTCGAAGGAGAGGAAGAGCTTGAATGATGAACTGAGCTGCTCTGCAGCCAAGAACGCATTCTCGACCTGCTGTGGCGTGTAGTCGTCGGTTCCGATGTTGAGAGCGAACCCATCGATCGCGTTGGCTTGCGCCAGCGAGATGTCCGCTACCCAGTCTTCGACAGAGTAGTTGGCTGTGAGACCCACAATATGATGTGCGACCACAAGCTTGGGGACAGTGGACTGCCGCGGTATCCTCAGGTGGGAGGCGCCGACGAGGGTGGCGGCGAGAAGGTTGATTGAGTAGAAATATGTAAAAGAGTGCATGATGGAACACCAGGAAAAAATGCGCAGCGGACAGGGATGCAAGTACCTTGGCGTAGAAACCTCGTACAACCTAGGAGTAGACTTTATACGCAGCGTCCACAACCGAGGAGACCGACACGCGAACCAAAGATAGCGGTATGTCTCACAACAAAAAGAGATACACTCATTACCTAGACCACCAGACGAAGTTACGAGGCAAATTTGCGCGCGAGGCCATCGTACAATAATCGCTGTCGCTCGCAGACGAATTCGCCCGAGTTCGCCAGCGAGGACGGCCGAGCCTTAGCACTTGGGCCCCAGGTAACGCCACCTCGAAGAGGAAAGGTGAAGAGTGAATGCAGAACACACGGCCTTGCGAAATAGTAACAACAGTTGCGAGCACTATGGGTAACTCGGCGATACAGGAAGAAGCCAGGATGGGGGATTGGTGCGAACTTGCAACTTGGCATACCATACTCACACCATCTGCATGCGTGCACAGCGAAGACGATTGTAGGAAACAGTTGCTCACCGAGAGTTGTGTATAAGAATACGTCCATTGTGTGAGGTAACAGCATCTTCCGCAAAGCAATGTCCTCTTGGCCCAGTCTCTCTCCTCTACTGCCGTACGACGTTCACGTCTCTGCTTCGGTGAGTATTTTGCTTCGCTTCAAGTCGTTCATATGCTTTTGGGGCATATCCCAAGTGATAGTATGCGAGTTTGAAGTGCGTAAACCCAGTTAATGTAGACTCAGCCAGCAAGCAGATGAGGGTTCGCAGCAAGCTCGATTACTACGTAGACGCCCATAACGATGTATACTTAAGTCTAGATCGAGATGTCCTCAGGCTCCTACTCACTCTCGCCTTCTCATTCCTTCCTCTATCCGCAACCCCTCGCGCGTTTGCAACGATGTCTGTCAGAGTTCTCGTTACTGGCGGCACTGGACTCGTCGGTCAGGGCATCAAGTACGTGATCGATACTGAGCCCGCGAACTCGCCCTTCGGAAAGCACGATGGCGAGGAGTGGTTCTTCATCGGATCGTCAGAGGCGGATTTGAAGTGAGTGGTATACTTGAGGCATACGCGGTGGTCTGCGATTGGAGTATAACGCGGGACATAGGGACGCTGCGCAGACCAAGAAGCTGTTCGAGAAGTACAAGCCTACCCATGTCATCCATCTCGCTGCCTTCGGTGCGTTCCTCACATCGCACTCTGCGCACACCTCTCTTTGACACCAACATGCACCCGCGCAGTCGGTGGTCTCTTCATCAACATGCAGCGCAAGGTGCGCCCTCCCTCCGCATGCACCCGGACGCGTCCCGCTAATCAGCACGTGTGTGCAGCTGGACTTCCTCCGAGACAACATCCTCATCAACGACAACGTCCTGCACAACGCGCATGAGTTCAAGTGCAAGAAGGTCATCTCGTGCCTCTCGACGTGTGTCTACCCGGACAAGGTCGAGTACCCCCTCGACGAGACCAAGATCCACCTCGGCCTCCCGCACGAGTCCAACTTCGGCTACGCGCACGCAAAGCGGCTCGTCGATATCCAGAACAGGTACGTTCCTGGTCCTTTGTCCTTCCATGACCGGGCGTGGGTTGATCGGGGATGCGGCGCTGTGGCGGCGGGT
The DNA here is from genome assembly GCF_003813185.1 of Lentinus tigrinus ALCF2SS1-7. Classification (NCBI taxonomy): domain Eukaryota; kingdom Fungi; phylum Basidiomycota; class Agaricomycetes; order Polyporales; family Polyporaceae; genus Lentinus; species Lentinus tigrinus. The sequence continues at coordinate 51,228 of NW_027137945.1, forward strand.
AGGGCGTACAAGGACCAGTACGGCGACAACTTCACATCCGCTATCCCAACAAACGTCTTTGGGCCGTACGATAACTAGTGAGTATGCCCTTCCTATACGCGCAACTGCATGTGCTCACATTCGCGCCGCGGTATTACAGCGATCTCCAGAGTGCACATGTCCTCCCCGCCCTGATCCACAAATGCTACCTCGCGCAAAGTGAGCGGCCTTTCGTCTCATCCCCATTTGCTCCCAATGTGCTGACTTCGCCACCTGGTACGTTCTGCAGAGAACAAGACGCCTTTCATCGTGTGGGGCTCCGGGAAGCCGCTGCGGCAATTCATCTACTCGCGCGACCTCGCGAAGCTCTTCATCTGGCAGCTGCGCAACTACGACGACGTCGAGCCGCTCATCCTCTCCGTCGGCGAGGACGAGGAGGTGTCGATCAAGGAGGCCGCGGACGCGGTCGTGAAGGCCATGGGCTTCACGGGCGAGTACAAGTTCGACACGACCAAGGCGGACGGCCAGTTCCGCAAGCCTGCGAGCAACAAGAAGCTCATGGGCCTTATCAAGGATACGGGCTTCAAGTTCACGCCGTTCGAGCAGGGTGAGTCTCTCGCGTTCCGGGTGGGTTTACTGATGCTGATACGGCCGGATTGGCTTGCAGCGCTGCAGGAGAGCGTGGATTGGTTCTTGCAGAACTACGACAAGGCGCGGACGGGGAAGCCGCAGTAAACATGCGATGTAGAAGTTCCAATTTCTGTAGAGTTCATGCCACACGGATGTATACCGCTACATTTCATCAGATTGTTCCAGCTACGATCACAAGCCCTCGAAGTAGTGCATAATTGGTATGTGTCCAAAACTGTCTCCTAATAGACCAACTTCTCGCGCACGCAGGGAAGGTGCGGGTACATTTGGCCGTCGTAGTGGGCTGCGTAGTCGAGGACTGTACCTCCAGAAATGATGAACGTCGATGAACGATCGTGCATGCCTGCTACTGTCGGCAGCCACGAGTGGTGGTGAGTACATCATGTTGCTCAAGGGGAGGATGTTGCGCTAACTGCTCCGCGGACCTCAGCCTTGCAGCTTCTGAATGATGAGAGGGGACTCTGGACGTCTGGCAAAACATCTTCCTGAGTTCGCCTATGAGCTCCTCATCATACAGGTCCATATTGGCTACCGTAGCGAGAATGGAGGTAACGCGCCCCTTGGGCCCGCTACGTCCGAACTCCGGATACCTGCTTGCCTCCAGGGCATCGCGCCCCTTTGAGCGCGCCCCTCTCTGTCCACTTCATGACAGGTCATCCCTCTGTAGATGTATTTACGAGCAACGCGCGGGTGCGCCAGGGACTCGTCATGTCGGCATTTGCGCCCCCTAGCTTATACTTCAACGCCGCGCGCTCGCGTGCCTGGCAGAGCGCGTCGATGCCTCTTACCTCCTCGTCCTCACTCTCGCCTATCCCTGTGCAGTATGTACACAATCTGAGCTCCTCGCGCCCATCGTGCGATCACGCATAAACGTTGCCAACTCCACTGGCTGCACCGGCGGCGGCGCGCAGGTGGCGGGACGAGAGACGCCCATAATCGCGATACTACTAGCCGGCGCTTAGGCGCAGTCGAATAAAATGCGGAGAACGCGTTTGAGATCAGCAGCACTAGCCCCCCGGCCTCCTCCCCCCTCTCTTCGTCCACCACCTCCGATCCAGCAGACTTCGACGACTCAGACGACCCCGAAAGATACGAGATGCCTCCCGCCGATATCGCTGATGTTCCCGCACCGTTCACGACGAAGCTCACGCCGGAGCAAATGGCGGAGTACCGCAAGCGCAAGGTCGCGCTGATCTCTGGTGCGTGCTCCTTTGGGCAGCAATATATGGGCAGTGAGATGGACTGAGGCTGGGTTGGCGCAGGTATCACTGGCCAGGATGGATCGTATCTGTGAGTGATGCTCTTTCTGTATTCTGTGTGCCTTGCGGAGGATAGGGTGGTTCTGCGTGCGCAACCGCTTGTGTGATGTTGGGTTGTTGGGCCGGGCGTATAACTGAGGCGCGGTCGTCTCCTCTCCTGGTGGCTTTGCGAACGACACCACAGCAGTTAAGACGATGCTGGATACGTCCGCCGACGATATGCTACAGGAGCTTCTAGCCTCGACGGTGAACGAGTGCTGGAAGCATCAGTTACCTGTCTGGGCGCGCGGCTTCACCGTTGGGTGTTAGCCAGTGACGAAGCCGCGATTCGTATGCCGGTATGAATTGCGCGAGCTTCCAGACTTTGTCGACCGTAATGCCATAAAATCAGAAGAGTCGGTGTACCTACCCCGGATGACTATCCGGCGAATACTCGACGGGACAAACACGATGCCTCTCGCCGGCAGCAAACACTTCTGCCCTTCCCGTACTCATTAATGCCAATTTCATCTTGCTGACCTCAATGTAGGGCTGAGCTCCTTCTCTCGAAGGGCTACACCGTCCACGGCATCATCCGCCGTTCCTCGAGCTTCAACACCTCACGCCTGAACAATCTCTACGTCGATCAGCATGAACGTGAGTACCCGCAGAATCACTCTTGCTGTAGGTCTGACGCCTTCCAGATGAGGCGAGGTTCAAGCTGCACTACGGCGATCTGACGGACTCGACAAACCTGGTGTACATCATCTCATCCGTGCGCCCGACGGAGGTGTACAACCTCGGCGCGCAGTCGCACGTCAAGGTCTCGTTCGAGATGGCCGAATACACGGGCGACGTCGATGCGCTCGGCACGCTGCGCCTGCTCGACGCGATCCGCACGTGCGGGTTCGAGAAGGTCGTGCGCTTCTACCAGGCCTCGACGTCCGAGCTGTACGGCAAGGTCGTCGAGACACCGCAGTCGGAGAAGACGCCGTTCTACCCGCGCTCGCCCTACGGCGTCGCGAAGATGTACGGCTTCTGGATCACCGTCAACTACCGCGAGGCGTACGGCATGTACGCGTGCAATGGCATCTTGTTCAACCACGAGAGCCCTCGTCGGGGCAGGACGTTCGTGACGCGGAAGATCTCCCGGGCGGCGGCGGACATCCACCTGGGCAAGCAGAAGTGCCTCTACCTGGGTAACCTCGACGCCAAGCGTGACTGGGGACACGGTAAGTGCTCCGCCTCGCTAAGTGAGAGTGAGGTGCTGATGCTGTAATCTCAGCGAGGGACTACGTGGAGGGTATGTGGCTGATGCTCCAGCAGGAGCAGCCGGAAGACTTCGTGCTTGCGACGGGCGAGACCCACCCTGTCCGCGAGTACGTCGAGAAGGCGTTCAAGCACCTGGGCTACGACATCAAGTGAGCTCGCTTCGGCATGGAATAAGTGCCTCGGTACTGACGATCGGCGTAGGTGGAGAGGATCAGGTACCGATGAGGAGGGCTACGACGAGAAGACCGGCCGGGTGCTCGTCAAAGTTGACGAGCAATACTTCCGTCCGGCTGAAGTCGAGTACGTCGTAACTTCATCCACTCTATCGCATGCCACGGTCAGGGCACGTTGCTGATATTGGGCTCCCGAACAGCTTGCTCCACGGAAACCCCGCAAAGGCGGAGAGGCTGCTCGGGTGGAAGCGCAAGGTCGACTTCGACTCGCTCGTGAAAGAGATGGTCCTCGCGGATCTGGAGGCGTCCAAGAACCCCATCGAGAACCAGAACTGAGCGCTGAGCGTTGGAGAGGAACGAACGAAGGACTTGACGACTTGTATAGTGGATAGGTGACAGATGCGGGCTGTTGGTGCGGACTGTCGGGGGGATGAGATACCTTGTTTGAGACTCGGACTCATAGTTGCTTCTCATAGACGCGTAAGAACTAATGAAGAAGCTTTGATACCGCTTACCATCTGGTGAACGTGCATAACGAGGAATTGACAGAATTCTCGGAGTGACTACTATGACAAGACAGATAACGTATACGCGGAAACCATCGAACTACTGGAAGAATGGATGGGATCGGTTCAAGGCGAAGGAACGGCGAAGAGGAACTTCGGCTTGGGAAGCACAAATGTCAATGGACTGTCACCTCGTCGTTCATGCACAGCACAACCCGTCAAAAACCATACAGCAAATATTGTGGAAGGGGTGTCCATCTTTGAACAACTGACATCAAGCGAGTTCCTCCGGTCGGGACTCTATACTCCGGATTCCCAACGCTTTTGCCGACTCGTCCGTCAAGTCCAGCAACTAAACCTCCCCACCCTCTTCCGCAACCACATTCGTCTCCTGGCCTATGCCGTTACAGTATCCTCGGATGCGCCTTCGACGGCGAGTGGTTCGTCCTCAAGCGAAGTGTCACCCGGGGGAGGAAGCGACTCGCCCAACGAACCGATCACCTTGGTAGCGAAGTGTTGAAGAGAACCTTGGCCAACAGACTCGGACAGACAGGACAATTGCAGATGATCAGCCCGGTATCGATGAACCTCCTGCAGATTGAGGAGAAACCGCGATACGAGGATTGAGGTGATTCTGTGGCAGAATATCGTATCGACATGATGCAGCCACATGAGCGTGGCACGACAATTTGAAGAGGTAGAACATACGGATCTGAGAAGAATGTGACTAAGTTGATGGTTTGGAAGGTATGAGCCGAGTCGGCGTCTGCCTGAGGGAATGATGTGTGGTAGGAAGTTTTTGCGAGAGATAACTTTGACACTTTGATTACAATGACTTACCGAGGAAAACGCTATGTAGGGTAAGCAGTGTAGAACGTTCAGCACTGTGAGGGTGCTGGGCAAACTTGTGAGTATGAACAGGACTTGGGAGGAAGCAGGGAACCCACAGGAAATATGCTGTGCCTAATAGTAGTATATCGGAGTTAACACGGCGGGAGAGGCTGCTAGCACCAGATGAACGGCCTACCATCTCGAAAAAGTATTGCCGTATAAGTTGGGCTACTCTCATTCTGTCTCCGTAACCGTTGAAAATTACGGTATGTTGCATGCCGCCAAGTTACGCCAAAGACAATGAGGTCTGCAGCGATGAAGCAGGTCCTAGAGATTATAGTGACTAGGGAGTATGTCAGAAAATTTCAGTCATAGAGCCCAAAATCGAATTGGCAGGGTACAAACAGCTGCAGAGTCTGGTGAGGATGGTCTTCGAAGTCCCCAAGGTATGTGCTCACTCTCTGATGAGTTGTATTGATTCTGGAACCTGTTTCTCAATGCATCCAAGTGGCGGTATTATAGAGGCTGCCTGTTCGAAAAGGAGAATTGAAGTGCACATGTGAATCAATAAATTCAATGCCACTCACAAAGTTGATGCCTATAGGCACGGAAGACAAAAAAAGGACAAGCAACCCCAAAGGCCATCTGAGGTAAGGTGGGCATAGTGCGCACGTTCGTAGGGTAGAAAATACTGCCGGTATCGTATGAGGACCAATGCACAGAGCGTTGAATGTCACAGTGAGACAAACTGACCTGCCCAAGGGAAGTACGACAGCCGTATAAATGCTTGTAGGGCACTTTCAATGACAGCACAGCTGAAGTCAAATGCGGTTTCAGTTGCGTGGCATCGACTGGACTCTACATGAGATGCTACACCTCTATGTTCATCAGTAAAAACGTGCGCATTGCATAGTTTTCTTGGAATGGCAAACCTTATCAGATTGGGGGGTTTGAAGTTGGAAGATCTGACACAGCAGCGACAGGTATCTGTTGCTCAGAAAGAGGACAGACGCCCCAGTGGCCGCGAGTCTGCCCTTCCAGAAGAACTCAATCTCCCGCGGGAGAAGCGCCCAATATTCACATAATATCAAGGTTGCGCAAGAGACATCGGACACTTGTGAGTGACTGTCAGGCTCACGCATGACAAACTCACTAGCCGCCGCGAACACACAATATTGAGATGCTGTCCTGGGTAACCAGTGCCAAAGAATCATGTGAGAATCAGAGAGTAGTGAACGTCGGAAGAACAACAACATACGGGATCTGGAAGGCAGCGGACATCTTGCGGGGTCTTGTTACTGTCTGCAGCCGGTGAAGCTCGCATTTATATCTTCGAGCCTGTAGCTAGGGCCGCGCGAGGAGTGTGTAAGGAACAGAGACCCTGTCTCTGAACGTGGTTCTATCCATCCATCCGTACCACAGAAGTTGATTGACAGGTCTGATGCGCACCACAAGCAGCGGTAAAGTGGCGACAGTAAGGCAATAGAAGAGAAACATGAGTAAGGATGAGGACACACTTGACCACAATCATGGAGACAGATCTCGGAGACCGTGACGCCACACAGCCGATACCCCTCAGTCTATGAGCAAGATATTCGCAGGCTCGTGCCTCCATCCTAAACTGGTGCACTCTTCGCGCCAAAACCGATAGGGACGAGTCAATGTCAAGTTGTAAACGCGACCACAAGTACGTACAAGTGGTATCGGGACTCTCGCAACGGGACGGAGCAATCGGGTGGTAGTGCAATATCCATCGCATGTCCATCTCGAAACATCCATCACCTCGTGTCCACACTCATGCGCCCCTCACAGCCTTGCTCAACAGTACCCACAACGTGAGCAGGAGCAGACGCGAACAGAACGGCTGCACCGCGCTCCGTCCGCAACTCCTCAGAGGCCCTTCTGTCCGACGTCCGGATGACCACTTGGGCGCAGATCGTATCTCCGCCTTCGCGAGGTCATCTCCGGTAGAAACGCCGCCAGGGCTCTCCACATAACGGGGTAGCCGAGACCGGAAATCATCCCACTCGCACCGACACTATTTTCTAGTAGGATCAACAGGCCCTCGAGCACCAAAGCGCTAGCGACGGGTGCAAACTTAATTTCATCGCTTCAGAGATGACAATAATCACTAGGCTCTTTCTAGGAGACACGCTGGCGGCAAACAAATGAGCATCCTGAATCGCGATATCATAACTCCATCTAGTACTTACATAACAGACGACGTCCAGTTGGACATCTTCCTGGACGATTTGTGACGGAACGGCGGGTATGGGCCTGTTGAAATTGGTCGTGGAAGACACCGCCGCTTTGTTGAGGGACTCTCGCGAGTTCAAGCTGGGTGCGTCGCACTGCTTAGCCGTCGGCGAGATGACCACACTCGTACTCACCTAGTCAAGACAGCGTTGACGTCGACTGCAGTGGTCCACGTCAGACATGAGGCGCGGAACGACATGTGGGCACCCCCACTCACCGGTTTCGAGTATGAATTCGAAGAAGAGGTTGTACAGCTTTGTCGGCGCAAGAGTGTACTGTTACGAGCATGTCATTGTCGAGCTTGAAAGAATAAGCATTCGAGCGGTTCCGTCACGTACTGCGAACAAAGTTGCGATGGCGACGACCCTGTGCAGCGCGTAGTATAAGCAACAACCCCAACTCGTGTTAGGTTGTACCATGCACGTACGCGGACAGCGAACTTGAGCTGATCGCCATAATCACAATCTTTGAGACCATGTTGTTGGACCTGCTAGGGTCTTACTTGTGAACAGTTACGGACGGCCCAACGTACGTACCGCTCTATCTCGGAACGTCCCCGGTTAAGGTAGAAAATCAACGTTCCGGTGTAGGAAACTGTGGTTGCTACCTCCAAGGAGAGAGAACATATCGCCATCATCTGTTCCAGGAGGTATTGCTGTCAGTTGATAGCGAATCAAGATTGCGGCTAGGAGCACGTCCCTTGGTCTCGGTCTCTGCTTCAAGGAGAATATGGTGTATAAATCTGCGACATGTAATGTGATGAGCCAAGTCGTACACCGGCGGTACTGAAGATGATCAATCGTACGTCAGCGACGTGTAATCTTATTCAGTGTATTAGCTCCTAAGCCCAGGATGAGCAACTCATGATCTGACACTCACAGAGGGCGACGCCTTTAGAGGAAGATGATGTGAGAAGCTACGACGCACGTGCATAATACGCTGAGGAACGTACCGAAGCGTGTTAATGCCAACAGGGCCTGTCCGTTAAGTAACAAGTAAGTGAAGTGCATGCAGCACGGAACTGGTTTGAGGATATCTTACCAATGCGGCGGCGAGAGGCTTGTTACGACTCACTTGTCCATCCAGTTAACAAGTTAACAAGTCAACAGTGTGTAAGGCGTGAAGATGGTTCCCGCACTCACGTCGCCAAATTCGCATGAGAAAGAAGCTGGGATCGGTCTGAGTTCATGGGATAGCTGATAGGAAGGCGGGGGCATACCAGCGTATGAGAACGAATATCGTATTCTAGTCCGCTCGTTCTGTCAGCGCCCATTGATCGAAGTATGCCCGTAAGGACAGGGTCTTACGTTGACAACGAGGCTCGCCTGCGAAAAGCGAGCATGAGCTACAGCCGAGAATGGACTCCGGGGTACGCACAGGAATACTCCTTATGATGAGTGTTCGACAGTAAATCTGCCTGGTCAATGTATGTAAACGGGAGGGCTTACCAAGACAGATAGATCAAGGTGGCGGGAAGGCCGTATCCCGTGACTAGATAGTGGTAGAACGCGTAGACAACCAGGACTTGATGTAGCGTGTCGAAGACCCTGCGGCATACCAGTCTCTGACAAGCGCTACGGCTCGCACATTGGATTGACGCACCACATGACGAGGACCTGGGCAGGAAGCGTCGGCATAGTCCTCAGGATGACGGTTCAGCGCGAGAGACATACGAATAAACGAAGATACATAGGATCCCCTTGACCTTTGGGCGAGCGATAGTAGTGGAAGCTTTGGACGCATGTGACGCCATATATCCTACATGAGCCCGTGTCAGCTATGGATGAATTTCACGAAATCGCACTCACAATGATGAGACTACGACCCCGAGGTAGCCCATTCCGATGGTACCATTGCGGTCGAGGCCATCGAGCATCTGAGAGGCGAGAGAATCCATGCTGATGGGGATGAATGGTTCAGTTCGCGGAGGAATGAGCAACGTATATACGCATCCATAAGCCATCATGTTCGTTTCTTGAGCGGCACAGCTGGGCCGGGGTGTAGTATCATTGTGAAACCGCCCCATAGTGCGGATCTGTAGAACCGCTCCACATTAGCATTTGGGCCCTGTACTGACATGAAGATCTATCAGGACGGTTAGGCTGTTAGACAGTTAACCTGACTTCTGTATGAGAGCTCAAGTGAACCCCATCTTGTCCGGTGGATCCCGACTGGTGGTACTAACTCTAGCTCGCCCACAGTGCGCAGGATTGGACACTTACCAAGCGTTCAGGTTGGTTGCTTGTCGGACTCGAAAGGTTCTGACCAAGCGAACGTACCACCCTCAGGCTGTGTCCAACTCAATCTCTAAAAGGAATCAGATCGTCGACGCCACAGTACGGCAGATGCTAGGGCAGGGACGTCTGCCAAAGATACTGACCACTCACCAGTCCCTCGAATCAATAAAGCGACCTTATCGGCTTAGTCAACATTGAACGAGGAAGGCCGTTTGACCGGAGATATCGCCACGCTAAGGCAGAGACATGATAAATGGGTTGGCCAGCTCCGAAAGCGTGAGGACAAGGTGATGGGCCTAACGAGAAGATGATACCAAATACAGCGGGCAATAGAGATACAAGGATATCATTGTGGAAGTCCATTCCAGTGGTACAATACAGCTCCCTGAGGACAGAGGACATATCAGTACAAACAGCTCACGCAAGCAATGTCACCACTAACAGTCTTGTTATCTTTCCGCACGAGTTTTCGATTGACGAGCGCGATGAGACATTTGTTCACTCTTGCCTGGTTGAGGTCCGGTGGCTTTACAAATGCGACGACTGCGGGGAAAGCCACTCAGACACATTATGACGGAGCTGAAACAGCACCAGAGGACGTACTGTTGAAGCCCTCCCCAGGATTATCCAAGAATTTCTCGATCACCGCCTCAATATGCCTGCGCAGGTTCGGATCGTCTCCTCTGAACTCGAGGGGGAGCGCAGCGAGGATACGCTCTATCTCCAGGCCGCGCTCCCGCTTCTCCTTCGCGGTCATCTTGGGTTTCGCCCCTTTCTTCTTGACCATGCCAGCCTTCGGTTTGGCGGCAGGAACGGGGTTTGCGGTAATTGTTGTCTCTGTAGGACCTTCCGTTGGAGACAGAGCGGAGCGTTCGGTAGCGGTTGGTTCTGGGGGTGTCGGTGGTCGGCGAGCGGCCTCCTCAGCGGCGCGGATGGCTTCCAGTGCCGCGCGAGCATCCTCTTCTACGCATATAGTCAGTGATTATATGGCAAATGGTCTCTAGAGAACCAATCGCACCTGCACGCCGTGCTGCGAGCTCGAACGAAGCTTCCGTTGGTGCCTGTCAACGCGTACCGCCAACGTAAGTCCAAAGAGGTGTCTGATACAGATCACGGCGCACCTGAGGCCAGTCCGTCGTCAACGCGTTCATGTTCATCACATACAGGTAGCTCGCGAAGCTTTCATTGAAAGTAGCCAGCGCGTTGTCCAGGTTCCGCAGCCCTTCGACGTTGGTTTGGAGCGCCTCTGCCTCGTCGATGAGCTCGGCAAGCGCAGGTTCCATGAAGCCCAGCCCATGAGGCGCGTCGGGGTACGCGCCAGAGCGCGACAGTCGGAAAAGCGAACCTTGCGAGAGACGACGAAGAGGTGTGTTAGGCGGGTTTGGAGGCATCGAGGTCGAGGATGAGGACGAGGGGAACGCGCTCGAAGCGCCGGGCACGACGCGTCGGTGGCAGCGCGTCCGAGGGCGCGTCTCTCTCTTCTTCCACAACCACCTCCGGACCTCTGTACTTGTGTTTCTCCCTTTATTTCTTCGAACCAAGTATGAAGGACTTGAATGATCCTTCGAAGGTATGCGATCACTGATACAGCATTGAACCCGTGGACTCACCGTCTTGCCAGGCATGCATATACATCCCTCCCGGACCGGCTGGTAAGTGTCTATACGGTGGGCACGCGTGGAAATTTGCTGGACTCGTCATTGTAGGAGACGAGCAAGGCTTGATGGCCATGGATGTCGAAGAGGAGGACGACGGGTACGAGGCAAGGATGCGCGCGTACAACGCCGCTTGGCAGAAGTGTCTGAATCGTGTTCGGGTGAGTGTGTTCAATCTCAAGGGCGCCGTCCGTCGTCTTGAACAAGAGCTTAGAGCATCCTCAAAGCATTGAACGCTTCCGTTGTTGAGAACGTGGTGCAGCAAGTCTCTGGCGCATACGACGATGTTCTACCTGGGCTTCCCTACCCTGAACTTCCGGTTGTCCCACTCTACGGTACGTCTTTGTCCGATTACTGGAGAAATCATGTCTGATGCGGAGCTTGCGTAAGGGGCTACCAGCGCACTTTTGGACGATATAATGCACGGAATCGCAAATTCGCAGTCTGCGAAAAACGATGCCGATGGAACTCCAAGCCACCCCACGTTACAAGTTCATCTATATCCTCCCGAGTGCTCGAGCGTCACGAACATGATGCGAGCACTGGTAACAGGCTTCGTCGATAGGGAATGTGAGTGGCTCCCTCCGGCATTGCAATATTCGGAGACTGAGGTCAGAGCGCAGCTGGCAGCAAGCGTAAAGCCACCTCACTTGCGAGTTTCGATGTCAACCTCTTGCGCGCCTGGTACACAGCGCAAGATTCTCAACCCAGACTCGCCGTGTTCCTTCATGAGTTCGAAAAGTTTGACAAAGGCGTTGTCCAAGATGTGTTGTACATTTGCAGGTGCGTCTTCACGGACGATCCCCAGAACAACCGCTGACGCTTCCGATAGCATGCACATACCCTATCTGCCTCTAGTGTTCGTGCTCGGCATGGCCTCTCCTCCCACACCACCCTACCTACACTCAGCGTACCCAAGATCAACGCTCGCATTGCTCAGGGTTCAGCAGGTGTTGGCTCCCACCGGAGTGACGACTATCAAAGAGATACTGACGAGGGTATGCCTCACACCTCCAGTATTCCATATCTCAGCTGACGATTATCGGCACAGACTTTCTACGACGCCAACTTTGAGCCCGACATCATGCTTGGCCCTGGCGCCCTTGAATATATAGTTGACTTTGCTAACCGACATAGCGCGTCTCCAGACACCTTGCTGACCATGCTTCAGGTACTTGCGCGGATTGCTATGCAGTTGCATGAACTAACAAAGCACATTACAGCTTGCACACTTGAAGCACTTTGCCAATCCGCTCAGCATCTTCGTACACGATAACTTGCTTGGGCAGACGTCTACACACGACGCCGAACGCGTCTTAGGATCCTCGTCGGGCTTCAGTGCCCTCTCGGACGCCTTACACGCTCGCCTCCTCGCCTCGTCATCACAAAAACAGACCAATAATCGCCCCCAGACCATCACTCAACTTCTCGGCTCCGTGTCCACGGCGCGTGCGGCATTCCATAGGACTGCGCGTCGTATGCGAGTGGCGTTTGCAGTCGCACGCATAGCGGAACGTGTGGCTTCAGACGAGTCTCCGAACGCGCTGTTCAGCGGGGGAGGTGCAGAGGCGCGCGCAAACCGATTAGACGGTCTGGAGATGTTGGTCGGTGTTCAACGGAGCCGAGCGACTTCGCAGGTGCACTCTGTATGTACGGCCGTAAGGTGTGACTATAGAATTGTCGGCCCTTCACACCACTGACTTGCCCACAGGAAATTATCGGCCGCCAAGCTGTACACCTTAGTACAAGAGCTGCATACGTTCCTATATGGTCTTGAGAGTGCAGCGACCCGGAGGGACGAGGAAGATGCACGTCTTTGGATCGTCCAGACCCTCAACGAGTGTCCACAGGATATGGAGGACGCCCAAGATGATGACGCTCCACCGGTCCAGGACGCGACGGCCAAAGAGCTAGCGAAGAACGTCGGTGATTGGCTGGAGGGGTACATCCAGTAAGTGAAGTCAGAATCCTTGTGTAGCGATAGCTAAGTGAGTTGCGCCCACAGAGAGCGCCTAGTACGGCTGGAAGAGTGCACGCTCTGGGATATCTGGCACACAGGAGCATCCCCGTTCCCCTCGGAGCCCATCAACCCCGCACCCCGGCCTACCGTGATTGCTGCGCTGCTGCACCCGCACGACTTCATCCGGGCCCATGCCGGCCTCACGGGCACGGCAGGCCTAATCTCAAGCGGAGACGAGGACTCAAGCGGCGACCCGGCGTTGTGGGAGTTACCAGACACGAGCATCGCGTTCAGGCGATACGTCGAAGCCGGGCGCATGGTCAACGTGTTCGACTGGTTTGAGTCGTTCGCGGTTGTGCTCGACAACCAGCGCAAGCAGTTAAAAAGGCGCGCCGCTGCAGCAGCGCCGCCGACTCCTGCGCGTGTGAATGGCAGAGGGAAGCGAAGCCCCGTCAAAGGCAAGGGGCGCGCTGTGAACGGCAAGTCGAAGCCCGAGGAACACGAGGATGGGGAGGAGAGCTCGGACGAGTCGATGGACGAGGAGGAAGAGGAGCAGTGGAAGAACGAGGTGCAGGCGCGCTTCATTCGCGCGTTGCACGAGCTGGATTATATGGGCTTCGTGAAGCATACGGGAAGGAAGCCTGACCATGTTATCCGCACGATCTATGATGTTCCTGACTAGCGTTTTGTGCTCGGTCTATGTTGCTTGTAAGTAGGTACTCTCCGTATGTCCTTATTCTTTTTTTTCACTTACGTGGCGTATCAGATACATCTCCAGAACGCAAACTTGCACTATAAATTTTTGCGCTGACCTCTTGAACGACAGAGGTTCATGAAGGCTAAAACTTGAGGCTGATACATCAGACGCCCAAGAATCGCCCGATTTTCCGGACCGTGCCGTACTCTACAACTTGCACCGTAACTTATAAGTAAGCATAACTGTGCTGCGCACACTATCGTCCTCGACCATCTTGGTTTTCTCTTGTGATCTTGGGGGACGATTTGAGAGGGCACAGTCTCTACTTGAAGATTGGGGAAGCAACACAGGTTAGATGGCTAGCATCGTAAACCGTCCACATCACTGAAATGACTCATACCATCCATCACAGCTCGCTATAGTTCTAGTCGTCTTGGGGCATTCATCTGTGGTTAAACTAGAAGACAGTTATGGATATCGAGGCGTAAGTCACTCCCCTAGATACCTGAGAGTCATTCCAAGCTAATGCGATGCTCGTCTAGGTTCCGCAAAGCTGGCTATCAAGCCATTGATAGAATCTGCGACTACTACGCTTCCTTGCAAGAGCGTCCGGTTGTCTCTCAGGTCCAGCCAGGGTACTTATTGGATGCTCTTCCATGTGAGCCTGCCGCTAGTCGGTGCTTAGAGCGATATGCTTACTCCTCATAGCGAGTGCGCCGGAGCACGGAGAGCAGTTCGACTTGATCGCCGATGACTTCCAGAAGCTGATCCTTCCAGGTGGGACGATATCTCGCATGGCACACTCGAGTCTATAGCTCACCGCTGTGCAGGTATCACGCACTGGCAACACCCGAACTTCTTCGCGTACTTCCCCACGGCCAGTACGTTCGAGGGTCTGCTGGGAGATCTCTACTCTTCAAGCGTGGCGAACCCCACGTTCAGTGCAAGTTCTTTTTGGTCAATGGAAAAGGAGCCACGCTCACATCCGTCCAGTGGCTTGCCAGTCCCGCCTGCACAGAGCTGGAACAGGTCGTCATGGACTGGAGCGCGAAGCTCTTCGGGCTCGGCGACCAGTTCCAGAACCACTCCGGGGTCGGTGGAGGTGTTATCCAAGTAACTCGTTCATCTCTCGCCGCCATGAGCTGTGCGCTAACTCGCCACAGACGACCGCCTCAGAGGGACTCATCGTCATCTGCGTGGCGGCACGGGCCAGGTACTTACGCCAGAACCCAGACGCGAAGCTCGAGGACCTCGTCATCTACACCACGACCCAGACACACTCGTTGGGCGTGAAGGCTGGTCTGGTGCTCGGTCTGCAAGTCCGTGCGCTCGAGGTGAAGAAAGAGAACGAGTATGGACTCAGAGGCGAAGACTTGCGTGCGGCGTTGGAAGAGGACCATGCCCGCGGAAAACGGCCTTTCATCGTCGGTGAGTCCGTGGTGGAACGTTCTCTAACTAAAGTCTAGGTAGCTGATGGGGGACACAGTCGCAACGGTCGGAACGACCAACTCGGGCGCGATCGATTACCTTGAAGAGATCGGCGAAGTCCGTGAGTATCGCTGTCCACTCATCACTGACACATTTCCAAGTCGTAAACCAACCTTCCTCAGTGAAGGCATACCCGTCCATCTGGTACCACGTCGATGCGGCCTGGGCAGGCGTCGCTCTCGCATGCCCGGAGTTCAGGCCCCTGGAAAAGCTCGATGCGATCAACCAGTACGCAGAGTCGTTCTGCACTAACTTCCATAAGGTATGGACGATCTATCCGCATCGCGGTACTCGAACTGACATGTGCATATGCGCAAGTGGGGCCTGGTGAACTTCGATGCGTCCGGCCTCTGGGTGCGCAACAGGAGGGACCTAATCGACGCGCTGGACGTTACGCCCGAATATCTGAGAACGAAGCAGCATGATGCTGGTCCGTCGGTGCATCTAATGTTTACTTCTGCGCAAACACTGAGACGGTTGGGTTCTTTAGGTCTCGTCGTCGACTACAGGAACTGGCATCTAGGCCTAGGGCGCCGCTTCCGCTCGCTCAAGATCTGGTTTGTCCTTCGCAGCTACGGCGTCGAGGGCTTCCAGGCGCACATCCGCAAGGTCTACGCCATCCCTTCACCTGCTGTGCCTCGCTCACCTATCTTTTCCTAGGGTGTCGAGCTTAACAAGCACTTCGTCTCGCTCGTGCGCGCGTCCCCCGATTTCGAGCTAGTCACAACGCCCTCTCTCGCGCTCTCTGTCTTCCGCCTCAGGCTTCCCTCCACCTCGACTTTGTCACCGGACAGCGCCGAGGGCCTCGCAGCGCTGAATGACCTGAACCGCGCGCTCAACCTGCGCTTGTCCGTCGACAACGACAAGATCTTCATCACGCAGACGATGCTGAACGGCATGATATGCCTGCGCTTCGCCATCGGCGCGCAGAGGACTGAGAAGGAGCACGTTGACCGTGCGTGGGACTTGATTAAGCAATGCGCGACGGAGATGGTTGGGGAATGGACCAAGAACCACCAAGTATAGGTTTCCCGCATAAAGCCAGGGCATAGAATTCAAGGGACAACATATGACCACATGGCTACATCTCCCGCTGCGATTTTCAACTGCTGGCGGTGTATCTAGTGACCGTCCGGCAGCCGAGCCAAGAGACAAAAGCTACTGACCAACGACGTCTCCAGCGTGTACGTGAACGTGAACGACGTGGGCTGTAGGCGGTGCGGGCCCTCTCTATTCCTGGCCACGAGAAGTGGACAGGTCTGGGGGGCAGTAATTGCAAAGTCTTTAGGAGTGGGAGAGTGGGGCCTCCGCTCTCGAGAAGCGTTTCAGGTGTCAATATGTGGTATGTGGTGTGCACGGGTTTGGCATGTGGTTGCGGGTGCGTTTAATGTTCGATGCGGTTGGGCCAATAACGGGGAGAGTATGGTGTTCGGGCTTGGTTGTGGTGAGAACTGTGAGAACTATGCGATCTAGAAATGGTATGGTTTACGGAGTAGAGCGGCTGTAGCAGGCGGACCAAAAAGATAAGATTCTCGAAGGAGTTACAGGGGGGTTTCGAACCAGGGGTGGGCTGTTTATTACGGCACAGCCGGTCATGCGTTTCATCCATTACACTAAGTGGACTATGTATTCGAAAGATTATATGTATGATTCATCCTCATTCTCATGACTGCTCATTTTCGTAGTAGGTGTCGGGAGGTTCGTTTGGAGGGTGCGTTCGATGTGCAGTCGTATATCAGAGTGGGAAGTATGTAGTGGTGGTATGAATTTTTATTTCGGTGGGAGGGTTTGTTAGGTTAGATGAATTGTTGCAGGCCCATGTTGGTGTGGTATTGAGTGCGAGTGTCGTGGTCGCATTGTACGAGTCTGAGTAGCTCTTGTCGGAGTTCTTGTGAGATGCGGTTTTCGATCTTCTTTCGTTTGAAAGGGTGAAGGATTGCAAGCCCCTCCATAGTTCGTACTCGGGAGAGCATGACGTAAACGCCCTGATGGCTGAGAGCGCTGTCGGGGTCGACGATGGCGACGTCGAGGCTGCGCCCTTGTCCTTTGTAGTCTGTGAATGCGTACGCTGGCAAGAGGGGAGGTTGCAAGCGGGTAACTTGGATTGTCCGGGCCTTCGTGGTAGCCGTCTTGGGTGTGATTTGCCATGAGAACGTCGTTGAGACGGGGAAAATTGGGATAATGTCGTTATGGTCGGGCCCGAAGTATTGACCTGCGCCAGGAATGTGAACATAGACGACGGTTAGGATCCGTACGCCGTCTTCTTCGACGTATTTGATGTCCCGGACGGTGCCGATCGCCCCGTTGACTACCTTGCATGTGAATGCGACGTTCTCTTGTACCATGACTTTCATTCCTGGAAAGAGTGGCAGTCGTCCTAGGACGTCGTTTGTTACAGAGGTAGGAAGGTCCCACAGCGTTCTGCGGTCGGTAGGTGTGAGGGACGCATTTCGGATGCGGTCGCGAGAGTGGTAGAGATGTACTTCGGCGTGCATGGATGTGGCGTGGTGATGTAGCAGTCGGTCGTTGAGTGGGTCGCGGAGGCTTTTCAGTCCCACGATGATTGGTGCGTTCCGAAATCGGGCGGCGGTCTCGGAATCGAAATTCTGGATGAGCCGTGTTTGAAGTGCGCCGTAGTCGTCTGCTATGTTGGCAGCTCGGGCTTCGCCACTGTGCCCTTGGCGTACGCGTGCGAGGAGTTCGGCGTATGACGCATCTTGGCGTTGTCGTTGGTTCGTTTGAAGGATGATGGTTATTCGAGTGATGAGGCGCCAGAGGTAGATGCCTTTCAAGGCGCTTACCCCGCGGTTGTTCTGTGTGTCTGCGTCTGTCAATGCGGGGTTGTTAGTGAAGTGGTGGCTGTAGAGACATGGCCCTCCGACTGGTTTGAGTTGGCCGAAATCGCCGAGGAAGATGATGTTCATTCCGCCAAATGGAATGTCTTCGGCGAGGGTTGACGTCCCTTTGGCGTGTTGGAGGCGCATGGAGATCTCGGATAGGAAAGGCGCACTTATCATCGATACTTCGTCAATGATGAAGTATAGTACGCCAGCCCATAATACTACAAGCGGTTGAAGATCTGTCTGGTTTTTCTGCGGTAACATGAGGAGTGAGTGCACGGTATATCCACCGATGAGGATGGCGGCGGCACCGGTAGGGGCGCCGACCATGATTTCGTGTCCGCGGCCGAGCAGTTGAAATAGACGGAGAATTGCTTTTACTACGTAGGACTTCCCTGTTCCGCCGACTCCTGCGATGTACATCAGTAGTTGGGGACCTCCGAAACATACGTGACGTGCGACGATGTTGAAGGCGCGGAGTTGTTCGGCATTGGAACCTAGGTTGAATTCGAGGATGACTTGTCTGATAACGCCATGGAGCGCATCGGAAGTGGCTGGGTCGTTTGTTGTGATGGTGTTGGTGGGTGCACTATGGGGTTGGTGGGGGCCGTGGATGTTTGTGATATCGATGGAGGGGTTGCGAGCGAGTCCGAATGAGTGATATGGGGGGCGTTGTGAGGACGATGCAGGGGGGGCGGGCGGAGGTGGAGGTGAGGGGCGACGTTTGCGTTTGAGCTTGTTCATAGTAGTGTATTCGCTCGCGATGCGAGAGGTGTCCTGGTCTTGTACTTGTGACGCTTCGCCAAATTGTTGGCTGGGTGTAGTCGGGAAGGGAGCCTCAAAACATCTGTCAAGACCGACCCTCGCAGGTCTGGAGATGAGGTCGTCGATGGTGACCAGGGTTGTGCGCGGTTGTATGTCCGGAGTAGGTGCATCAAGCTCCAGACCTGTAGGGTAGTCAGCGAGGGGACTTGGGTTTATGTTGGGCGCAGTATCTTGGTTGGCGTGGGGGTTTGGAGGGGTGGATGTCGTCGCCTGTTGTGCGGTTGTCGTACTGTGTCTTGCATGATGATCCTTATCGCGTGCGTCTTTACATTCTGATAGGACGGTCATGTTGTCGATAATCGATCTATGTAGAGGGTTGATGTGAGGAGCGTGGCGTTGGTACGCTTCTGTCCAAGTTTCATGCGGATATTTCAAGTCTGCGGGGGATCTCCAGGGAACAAAGAGCGTTAGTAGGGTCCGCGCGCGTACTTCTTGTTCTTCCGCCGAACAGTCGTCGCGTGGCAGGCGGTTATTGAGGATGACGGGGATGAGCCAACTTACTCGTTTTCGTAAGACGTGAGTTGTATGTTGAGGGTGTGATGGGATGAAGGTTCCCCGTTCCTGTTGCGGTCGGCCTCGTGTTGGTTGGTCGGCGGTGAGAGGCTGTGCGCGCCTGTTGAGTCGGCGGGACTCTGCAGTGCAGGTGACTTTTTCGGTCATTCCTGTGTGCTGGTAGAGAGCCATAGACGAGAAGGGTGCGGAGGTGGGTCGTAACAAGTAGTCTTGTTGTTGTGTCATTGCAGATATCGAGCCGGGAGTCAGCGCAAGAGTCACGGTGTTGTCGTTGTCGGGTTCTGAGGGTGTGATGTTAGCGATCGGCGGCGGGGATTCATGCAGAGTTAGGGGCGGGACATAGGTGTCCGGGTGAGATGGGTGGATGTGGATTGTTTCTGTGGGGGACGATTGTGAAGGCGCCAGTCGTGAGATTGAGAGCGAAGGGTTAGGATACCAGTATTGGAGGACGAGGCGTTCGAAGACGTGGTAATGTAGAAGTCGATAACGGTGGCTAGTGTAGTGGTCGCCGCCGCCTACGAGATAGCTCATTACTTGGGCATGGGAAATTTCCTGGCGTGCGAGCATGCTATTGACTAGTATAGTGAGTGCGCCGCTATCTTCGCGAGGTGTCCATTGTTGTACGGCTTTGTACTTGGTGTCGGTTCGTTCGATAGCGTAGAGAAGAGCGGCGAGGCCGAGGTGTGCGGGAATCGATGCTTTGGTGATGTAGTCGGTTATGTAGTAGATAAGTGCCTTCGCGCCTTCGCCGGATCCAATGTGCTTGATGTCCATATTGGCTTGCATGAGGAAGATGACTAGGTCGTTGTATGAGGAGATCCACGGGTGCAGTCTTCGTAGCTGGATGGACAGTGTGTCTGGATCGAGGGAGGTGTTTGGTCGGGTCGAGCCGTCTATTCTCATGCGACAATTGCTGTCTATGCGAGGTTGATTGCGTCGGAGGTATTTCCAACAAGTTTCGGTATGGTCGTGCCAGTTGAAGTGGTGGACTAACTGGTTTACTAGGTCGTTGTACTGTTCCCTAAAGTCAGAGGGCATCAGTACGTTGATCTGCGGAAGGCGTCGTACGCCCGGATGGTCATGTGGTGCATGGTTGGAACGCCGTCGTGGGTGGGTTTGGGAGAGCGTATAAGCGTCAACGACGTTGGTGGTGCCTAGGGGTTCGCACCTGATCAAGGTCTCCAGCCAGGTGAACATTCGGCGTTGATAGTCTTCGTTATTGACCAACATGTCGTGCATTTTTTGAGGCGAGGGATGGTTTTTGATCCAAATAAGTATGTGACAGTGAAGTGTGCCGCGGGCTTGTGCTTCGACTGTTCCATAGTAAGCTGTGCAAGTGCCAAATAATCCTGGTTGAGCGCGACTGTGTCTGAGAATGAGAGATATGAAGTTGGATATCATCGTATGGAAAAACATGGCGCATGCTCCGGGGTTACGTGCGACAAGTAACTTGCGTCTCCATTCGGTGAGCTCTTCCCCTACCGTCGCATCTTCCAGGTTGATGCGGTCTCCAGTGTAAAGTCGAACAAGCGGATGATCGATGTCGGAGGGGTTGAGGGTGATGAAGAATGCTGGGGTGCCGTAGAAGTTGACTAGGGCTCGGATCTCGTTGCGCATCTTCAGCTTGTACCCAGAAGTACCCGGGATGTCGTGGAGGACTGCTCCGACGCTGTTGACAAGTGCAAGAAGGTCAGATTCGTCTGTGGTTTGCGGTTGGTAGTGTTTATCGTTGTCGTACTTCTGGATGAGCTGTTGGAGAACAAGTCTGTTAACTTGTAGTAAGCGTGACACAATTCTGCGTTGTTCAGACGCCTTTACCCTGAAGTTGATGGAGTCGCATACTGCTTTCTTTTGTAAAATGTTGAAGTAGACGAAGGCGAAGTCCGGATCACGTTCGAACGGGCTGTCTATGAGCTGTAGGAGATACGTCAGTTGTTCTTCCATCTTGATATGCTTTGGCCTGTCTGGATGGTGAAAACCGCCGATTCCCCATAGATCCAAGTGGGGGAACAACCATGTGAGGAGCGCTGGGTTGTGAAAGTCTGGAACGAAGGTGTCGCCTGCTTGCGATCGAATGAACATGCCTCCGTTCAGGCAATGAGACAGAGCGCGGAGTTTCATGTCCCGGTATGACACTGGTGATTTGTCGCCCGATGTATAGCCGACATTTTCCATTAGGAGAGGAGCGTCAGCTGGAAGGTCGTCAGTGACCTCGTTCCGACCTGTGTAATCTGCGGTAGTCGCACGGATAGCTGGGGTATCTGATATAAAGCCGATGTCCATGGCACATGGAATGGCCACGTCCCGATGGGAGTCCTCGGGGCCGAACAGCGCGTTGAGGTTGGTTGGACTGAACCCGAAGAACGTTTCGCCGTCGGGAATGTAGAACGGGTTTCGTGCGACCAGGAATGTGATGAGAGTTTGAATGATCGAACGGCAGACGAGAACAGGGCTCAGGCCTCCAATGGTGTCTTTTGTGGGTGGCGTTCTACCGACGAAGACGGCGCAGACGGTGTCGTGGATCACTGACGGGGAAGGGGGCAAAACTGCATTTAAGTGAGTGGAGTTCTGGGGCATGACGAGTACGTTTCCCCGTACGAAACGTTGCACGGTGGTGTGGGAGTCGTGTGAGTCAGTCGGATCGTCATTGCTGTTGTGTTTCGATCGTAGTTCTGTAAAACGGAAGGATATACGGCTCGCGCGAGCGCGTGATATTAGCAGGCGGTCAAATTGAGAACTGCGTTCGAATGCGTCCGAGACATGAGTGGGCAGCCTGTCGTGAGCGTAGTACAACCAGTTCGCAAGGCACAGACGAGGAGTAGATGATTTGTCGACTAGCTGACGGTAACAGTCTTTGCACATGTTGATGTCTGCAAGCTGCCAACGGTCTGTCATACCCTTCGGCTCGAGGAGTGCGCGGCTGTAGGTGTCGAAGGCGTACGAGGTTGGGAGCGTGTATGGAGGGAGTGCGTCATTCCTTAGTAGAGCCAAGTCGAACTGTTGAGGATGAACAGGTATTGCATCCTTCCGTATGACGCGCCGACCACAAGGACCACATGCAGTCTGTTGGAGGTTGTGGGTCGATATTGTCTCTTGCCATTCTCGGATAATAGAATGCCGTAAGGTTTCGTCTGCTATTTTCATGTATGAGTAATTGTCATCTTCCGCGCTTTGCTGGGGGTTGATTACGATGGAGGCGTTGGCAATCTGGTCCGGAGTACGTTCTTTGCTAAGGGTCGTGAACGAGACTACGTATGCCGGACACTGTTCTGTGCATATGTGGGACAAGAGTTTGTCGACCAGCGCCGCTCTGTTGTCTCTCGGAGACGTTGTGATGTTATGGACTTCGGCGAGTTGGCGGAGATGGTGCGGCCGCCACATAGTGTATAGAGAAAACAGCCTGTGAATAGAAGCGTTGCAGACAATATCGTCAGTAGTTAGGTTTGCAGGATCGAACAGAATCGGTGGGGTAATGGTTGTGACGGCCTTTATGGTGTACGCAACATCAAGCGTTAGCTCGTCTTCCGTACACCAATTTAGGACAATGTCTCCCCGGGTTGTTTGGGATACACGACCTGTGTAAGGATGTTAGTCGGGGAAATAGGCATAGAGGTAGTATGTTCCCGCCTATAATTGGCTCGTCTGGGTCGTTGTGGGCTGCAGACAGCCGTGCGCATATTTCTGGAATTACTAGTTACTATCACGTTTGGTTCGAGTAATGGATCACGTATCAGTGGTGTGCGCAAGGCAGGGGTTTCTCAGATCTGCAGCAGGGTGGACGCCATACATTAGTTGGTCTTCCTTTGTCGTCAATGACGTGCGATTGGAATACGAGATTTGGGCGTACTTAACCACGGTGTGGCGTCAGCTTGAAGCGATATCGTAGAGAGGTCGCGGGCGAGTTCGTCAAGGGCGTTCCTCCGGTTATTCGACATCTTCGTACAGAAGAGAGTATTGTTATGGGAGGAAAGGAGGGGATACGTCGTATGTCTGAGGCGGAGCGTGTGGGAGGTCCTTGTATTTCAGAAGGGTTTCTATGAGCACGTTCGGCGGTTTAGTCACCGAGTCGTCTCCTCTCGCTAGTCGCCGTACGGCGTTCCGTGTGTACGCGCGTGATGTTGCGTGGGGATGAAGGGGAGTTTTGGAAGGTACTCCTGAGAAGGTCAGGTGGAGTTTGTTGCGGTTCGATTACGTATGGGGTGATACGACGATGCCGGAGTGCGGAAAAGGGCCGCCATCCGTAGATTCGGTTAGTTTTTGACAAGTGTTTGGGGTCGAGATCGGTGGGGAGATGCTCAAGTCTCAGCTATTTAAGAATCTGGAAGATGTTGGCTGGCGGGGGCATACCTCACGCTGTTCACGATTATGGAGCCTATCCTTGTCCCGAATGTTTCGCGCTTTGTCTTGTTTCCTATCAAGTATCCGAAGGTAGGTTCTGACCGTTAGTCATATACGTATGACGTGGCTGACATGTTTAGGTGTGGAATATGTATAAGACGGCTCAAGCGTCGTTCTGGACGGCGGAAGAGATTACGAAGCTCAACGTGGACGTCGAACATTGGCAGGGCGCGTTGACGAATGATGAACGTACCTTCTTTTCTACCATCCTTGCGTTCTTTGCGGCATCCGACGGCATCGTGGTTGAAAACCTCGCGCAGCGTTTTTGTGCGGAGGTTCAGATTCCTGAGGCGAGGTGCTTTTACGGATTCCAGATGATGATGTGAGTCGTTTGTATTTGACATCAGGTACTTACTAAGCAGACAGTAGGGAGAATGTCCATTCCGAGACCTATAGCATGTTGCTGCGTGCTCTGGTGGACGATGAATCTGAGCAAGCTAGGCTTTTCTCTGCTATAGAGACTATGCCTACCGTCAAAGCGAAGGCCGATTGGTGCATTCGGTGGATCGAGTCGTCTTCGTCTTCGTTTGCCGTACGGCTCGTTGCGTTCGCGATCGTGGAAGGCATTTTTTTCTCGTCTTCGTTCGCAGCGATTTTCTGGGTTCGTAGCCGGGGACTCCTGCCGGCACTCAGTCAATCGAACGAGTTCATCGCGAGGGATGAGGGCCTGCATACATCCTTCGCATGCTTGTTGTACAGTCATCTCCACAACGGGCTCACTGCGGAGTTCATCACCTCCATGGTGATGGAGGCGGTTGACCTAGAGTATAACTTTTTCGAATGTGAGTAGTTCGTCTCGGTCAGCCGGTGCTACTTGCTTACTGTTGATCCTAGCTGCGTTACCGCGTCCTTTGGCCGGTATGAATGTCCAGCTGATGCGCGAGTATATTCAATATGTCGGGGACTTCCTTTTGGAGGGGCTCGGCGTACCGCCCTGCTACGGGAGTAGGAACCCGGTGAGGTCGTTGTGAATTCTGCGGTAGTGTATGCTTATTGACGGCATCTGTAGTTTGTGTTCATGGAAACTACGGTGGTCGGGTCACGAGCGAACTTTTTCGAGCGTCGTGTGAGTGAATATGTGGGAGCTTCGGTCCGTGGTGTATAGTTGCCTACGTACGATGATAGCTTTTCGTCTTAGTCTGTACGGACAATTTGGTCCGGTGGCACATGTCTTGATGTACGAATCTACGGCGAATGTAAGGGTCTGTAGTGATATGACGCGATGTGCATCGGTTACATGGAATACCTTTTATGCCTGCCGGCCGGTTTACAACTCGTTTAGGGTGATCGTCGGGCGAGATTTTGAGCAATATGGTGCAGTATGCAGGCAGGCCGCCGATAATGTGGTGGTGGTTGTAGTTATTCGGACCGACGTGGTACGATCTTCTGACAGCAGAATGACATTCATAAGACGGGGTTAGAAGCATGGATGAGGTAAAGGTCATACTTCGATAGTTCTGGGCGGGTCTCGGGCGACATACAGATAGAATTGTTTGCTAGAGTTGGTAAGGTTGAGGTCGTATGGTGATACAGCGGTAGTCGAAGATCGGTGGGGAAGCGGCGAACTCCTTAGAAGTGTGAGCATAGGTGCTTCCCTGCATGATGAATATTGATGACGTCCTGTGTGTTTGAGCAGAATACGACAGACCGGGACAGTGTGGGCCGTCTTCTCGTCTTCGATTGGAGTTGATACCGAACAGGGTTTTCGTTCGGAAGTTTCTGTCGGGTGTTGTTGTGTACTTGTAGTAAGCCTATTTCATGAGGCACATGATTCTGTTTGGTGTCGGTGGTCTGGGTACATATAATACGCCAATCAGATGATGGATGTACAGAGAGAATGTGTCCTCAACATCTACGTACTTATCGCGCAGCGGAACGACAGTCCGAAGTTGTCAATCGTTCAGAGTCAACTCAGCAGATGGAGAGGTCAGTCAGCGTACAAGATGGCGTCCTGCATTCTCTGATGGAAGCGTTATTCATACAGGGCGGATAGGATTCTCCCTCCAGATGACGAGGGTATGAGGGAGTCGGGTGATGCACCTCCTTCGTTGCAACCTGCTCGCAGCCCTTGGGAGATCGGCGGCGGCGACGGGATCGATCGTATTGAGCAATACATGGTTGTTGTCGTCGACGGCCACGAAGTAGGTCGTATTACATGTTCCAAACAAGAGTATACGTTGAATATGTTTTGGTAGTGGTTCTTCCGTATTGCGATATGGCTCGAGCGTACGGGCCGGGGTGGTTTCCGACCGACGGTCTTCGTGGATCTCATGAACGGGTCCGAAGCTGCAGCGGTGGAAAGTAGTCGGGGAATTATGTTGTACTTAGGAATGGAGCTTCAAGCATCTCTCGGCCGGGAGATGCAACGAGCTTTGCGGGCGCAGTTCGGAGAGCGTCGGGAGGATGGGGAAGACAATGTACAATAAGGGTTTTGACTGTAGACCGTATATGTTAGTAAAGGCTGCGGTATTGAGCAGTACAGGCGCCAAACGAGGCGCGTGACGGGTCGTGACCTTCAACCCTCCGCTAAGCCGCCTTCCTAAGCCACCCTCCCTCCTCAGAGCTCAGTCTTGCTGTCGTATCACTGTTCGCCAACTGATCGTTTGCAGAATGCGGAGGCGTTGGGCACTTTTGGGCTAGCCACGACATGCCCCACACTGATAGCTCACGGCGGACGCATTTGAGTCTTCTCCATCCCTGCTGTCTTCATCCTTCTGTCACCGCGTCGTTTCGGTCATCCTTGTCCTGATACCCCGGAATTGCGACGGACGACCGTACGCACTCTCCACATCGCTCCCATCGGCGGGCAAGAACAGCTTCTACTCTTGCAAACACTCGACGAAGCCTGAGACTGTCGATAAAAAGCCAGAGGATGCCGTCGCCGACGATTCGGACGGTAGTTGTTTTGATATCTGGGGGGGGGGGTTGCGCGTATTGTCTTGAATGACAAGATATGCACGATGTGTTTTGGGTGAGTTCGCAATTCTTATATGTAGTGCATCACAACGGTTCATGAAGTTCGACTCCATCGATTGGAACCGCGTCTCCTTCAAGTTCATGGTGCTGACGGCTTACTACACCAAGAAGGTCTTGCTTTCACTGCGCAAGATCGTCCACGAGGAGGACGAGAACATGTCTTTCTTTCGCTCGTATACAATTCCTGTCATGAGCAAACGCAAGCATGCCTTTTTCCAGGTGCTTGCGTGCGAAGTGTCGAATTTGTCCATTAACGGACCGTGATATTTTCTCTTCGAACCCATTCGATCCAGCGAAAACATATCAAATAGAATAACATACGTTATGTAGGGATACAGAAGCTAGTGTGTCATGGGACAATCGTGTGCGTAGAACGAATCCACATAGCGAGTTGAACAAAAAATTGATCGTCGAGCGATATTACTGGAAGGTTAAAGACTGGTCGCAACGGATACACGAGATGCGTTTGGCTTTAGTGCGGAAAGACATACATTACCGGATTCCGTTCCCATCATCCGGGTTGGTCGCGAACCGGCCCGAGCCATACCCAGATGTCCTGTCCGGGTTATTCGTGTATGCGGAGATGTAGTCGCACTGGTTTTCGTCGATACCTTGATAGTAGTGTGAGACAAGGCTATCTTGCTTGCCACCACCGGGAGGACCCATGTACGGCGTCGAAACCGACCGGATTCCCTGTTCCTGACGAGGTCAATGCCCAGGTTGCGAGGGATTCGGAGAGGTGGGTAACGGGCGTTTCTCGACGTTGAGCCGGCTCACATCAGCCAGACCCCCGCTGCTCATGTTCCGCGCAGCGGCAGCTTGCTGCAGCTTAATCGCCGCCGCCGAGATCGTACGCGACGCACCGCTCTGAAAGGACGTGTTCGAGCCCGTGGTTGCAGGCAAGTTGTAGATCGAGCTCGACTGCGGAGAGCCAGACGGCGTGCTCATGGGTGTCAGAAACAGAGTACCATTCGTATCCGTCGACGGGATGTTGAACGAAGGCCGCCGTTGGTTGCTACCGTTACTGACGGTCGGTGCCGCGGACGCAGGAGGAATAGCGTCTTACGTGGGGCCTCGTGAGGGAGGAGAGCCTTCCGACTGGTCTCGCTGACGCACGTAGATGCCTTCCAATTTTGGGCTCGTGGGGTGAGGCCCTGTGGGCGTTCGCATGTTGAGAGCAGGCAGTCTCTGATAGGTTGGAATCCCATAGTGTGGGCGGTTAAAGAAGGGGGATGGAGGCGGCTGCGATTGCGCGGGCGATTGTGGTGGGGAGCTTATCATCAGTGCGTCCAATTCTCTCGACACCTTGCGAGCAGCGGCTGCATTGAAGGAGTTCACGTCCATGGGGTCCAGGGTCGCAAGTGGGCTAGGGATTCTATCCTGGAGAGGCGGATTAGGAGGGGGATGTTCATAAGATGTCCCCTCGGGATGCGTCGGAGATGCAGGTCGCGACCGCAGGACTACCAGTAAAGCGTTGAGATATAAACTGGGCCAGCAAAAAATCAGTACGTACCTTCAGGAGAAGTCCGGCCGTTCTGGGAGTTGGGGAGGCCTTCATCCATGGGAGGAACGGGAACTCGTGTGAGAACCCTAGGCGGGGAACCAGTAGCAGCCTTCTCTTGCTCTTCATGTCTCTTCTGCAACTCCTCATCGACATCAGCCACTCCACCTAAATGAACCCGTCTGTCCCCTTCGTGAGGCAAAGACTCCGCAGATTCGTTTACGCCACTCGGAGACATGTACGCAAGCCCATCCTTCTCGTCTTCAAACGCAGATATCGGACAAGAGGTGGCCGTCTCCTGACGCAGATCTGGAGTGCGCAGAAACTCTTGTATGGCAGCGGGGGGACGTGAAAGTGCAGCGGCCGCAGGAAGACTCTAATCATGCGACGGAGTGTACATGAGCGGTGGAGGTGAGTACCTTTGCGGCCCGAAATCAGGTCCATTCTTGGTATCTCGAGGAGGGACCGGAGGTTGTGCATTGAAACGACTCGAGCTGGCACCAGCGGAGGATCCGTCAAGCGAGTAGTGGCCGAGAGCCTGAACGACACTGGAAGAGAATGAATTGTCGCCCGGGTGGTCAATCTCGATAGACGGAGCACGATCGCCCTCGGTCATTGGGGGTGATGAGATGTAGGGGTTTGTTGAAATGTTGCTGCCTTGCGTGGGTCCTCGCTGGGGACGAGGGCCAAGGGCCTTGACAGGAAACGTAAGCAAAACGCGCTCCGCGAGGGCTGGCAACCCTCTCTCGTTCAGCGGCGGTCAAGGAATTGGTTTGGTTGGGCTGTGGGCTGAAGCCAAACTCGCTGACGGACCGATCGAACGAAGGTTGAGGCATCTGGTCCGTGCTAGCGAGGAATGCTAAGATGTTGAACCCGGTCTCCTGCGGATATGGAAGACCAGCATACACGGGACCGGGAGAGGATGGTGAGACAAGCGAAAGTGGGCCTTGTCCGTTGGCTGACATCATGGACATGCGGCGCTGCTGGAACGAAGGCACGGCGGGAAGCTCCGACCCACGCAACGCTCGGATGGTCCGTTGTGTGGCGTTTGGATTAGGCTCGGGAGAGTAGACAATCTGCGAGACTGAGGGTGCGGTTTCAGCCATGAGGAACTCAGTCCGGACATGACCTGTGTAGTAGGGTCGCGGAAGTCCAGGTTGGGTTGGTTCCATGGGAATTTACTACAAGGGGGTCGGTACATGCGGTTGAAAGATGGTAGAAGAGGCGTACTGATATGACAAGTTTTCCCAATTCACCCGCGACCTAATCACCAACGTTGAGCACTACTATGGAATGGGGGATGATCATCCCAATTCAGCACTCACCGTGCCTTTCTCGCAACATTCGAGCAAACCACCGAACTTCCAGCGTATCTACGGACGCACACCTGAACGCTTGAAATCGCCCAGGCCGGCTTCCTCCCTAGCAATGTCCGCATCCGTCTGCCGAATCTCGTCACGAAGCGTATTGAGGAGGTTCGTCAGTTGTTGCAAGTTGTTGTTCTCTGGGTTCATTTGTCTCGTCGTTTGAGTTCATCGAGGTTCTCTTCGCGGGTTCGAACAGCTTTCATCTGTTCACAAATCGCCCCTTTATAATTCGCAAGTACGCAAAGTGCGTTGGCGAAGTGCAAGAGGAGAGCATTCGAGGCGGCGAGAGTATCCTACAAGAGGTTCAGGCTTCGTCTGAGCTCGGTGTAATACAAATACTCACTGCAAGGTCCTCTCCCTCGCCCTGTCCGCATAGGCTCAACGCGTCTGATGCTCGTGCAAAATCCCCGCTCAACATTTGCAACCTGCTCGTATCAAGCCTGCGGTCAGAATGCTGTTGAATTTGAAAGCAAGTGAATTGCAATACGTACGAGTGGAAGTTCGCCTTTTCAACGATTATGAGGTGCTGGAGAGCCCAGAGATCCTACTTGCCACCGACCCGTGGCAGTCCAGGTACGGTCGTGTTGTGCGCGATCTTGCGTCCTGCGTTTTTGAACATGTCGTCGCTGGTCGTGTTGTGTGGAAGTCGAGTGTCGAGACGGATCGTGTCGTCGGTGCGTAGCTAAGTTATATGCAGCCTGCTGCGCAGAAGGAGGTCGGAACAGAGAAGTGGCCTCACAGGACAGCCATACTCAGCGCCACGGCGCCTCTGACCTCATCGACATAGGCGACCGGTTGTGCCCGCTATAAGATCAATTGTCTCAGGTACGCCATATGTCGTTCGCGTGACAACGTACACCCTTATGGAGGGAATGCATATAATCCATATGTGCGGAGGTAGTCATAAGAGCATACGACCATGTAAAAACATGCAAATAACGGAGACATTACACTGATCAGCTGAGCTAGTACGCTACATGACGCCAAGGCGGGACTGATACTACCTACATACATGGGAGGAGTGATGGTATTTATGATACATCAATGTGCGGAAAGCGGAGCAGTGCACAAGCCATATGAAAGGCAGGCCAACAAAAAGGACTGCGAGAAACGAGCGGCAAGGTGCTCGAACGTTTCTGCCACGTGAAATCCAAAGAGCAAGAGATGCCAGATAGCGACCAAGGTCTGGCAAGAACCGGCTTGTCAGCATGTAGCAGACCAGCTCACACTAGCTCATCACGCAAATCCACCCCACACGGTCCTGATCTGATCCATGTGCACGTCGTTCTTAACGAACCGCCGCGACTTGCCCAGGGCGTTCACGCCTGCGCTTGCAGAGACGGCAATACAAGTGAGGCTATCAGGACGAGACTCGTTGGTACTGTCCGCGATGCTCTCCAGCGGCTTCGCGCCCGTTGATGGACGCTACGCTCGTTAAACATGCGTTTGCGGCGGACGGAGCACTCCTTCGGATTCGTGTCGCGCGGCGTCGATGCTGTGGGTGTGGGCTCAGGCTCCGGGACGACGGGTGAAGATGGTTCGAATGGAAGGGGCTTGTACGGGAGGGGCTTGTTTGTGTCCACTCGAACGGTATCGACGAGGAGCCATTCAAGACTCATTGTCGAAATGGAGGTAGAGAACAAGCGTGAATCCTCCTTCGAGTCGGACTCCTCGGGAGACAAAGCGAATACTAGGTCAGTAGGTACACCTTCCCGAAGCATCTTGCGCAGCATGCGCATTTTCTTCCGACGCATGGCAGTATCAGAAGGAATCGACAACGAAGACGGCTCGTACGAGCCCGTCGTCTGGTCAAAGGGTGGAGAACGCAGGATCGTCTCCAACTGGGGTTTGCGTGAACGCGGATGGTTAGGAACGGAGGGTTGGAGAAGGGGCGGGTGCTGAGCAGTGTAGGGAGAGCGCCAGGCCAACCCGTGCGTCTTGACGCGTATCCTCACACTAGACGTACGCGACGTGGAGAAAGCACGCGATGTGATGGAATGCGGGCTCCTGGCGGAAGCACGGACAGTGTCCATATCGATCTTGGGAACCGACTTGGAGCGAGAATGCATCCTGAATGGATTCCGGCTGGAGGTAGGTGTCTTGGGTGATGAGGATAGTTCGATCTGCGTCTTTGGCACTTGAAAGACCAGACGCTTCAGCAGAAAAGGGTAGCTCAGGGAGGGTTAGACTCACCAAGGTAGGACAGATCGAGGACGTGCGGCGTGTTACCGAGGACCTGACCGTGCTTGTTGTTCGTGGGTCTGAGCTTCGCGCGCGTTGCTCGCTCGAAAGCTCGTTCCGGGTACGCGGGGGAGGGGGAAAGCGGATGACTGCAACGGTGGCCATTGCTGTCTTGCTTTTCTAGATCAATACGAAGGAGAGCCGAGGACCAGCGGAGAAAAACCAGACGGCGCCTTGAGTTGATATCATGCGAGTTTCTGCTGGTTGCCTGCGGTATCGATGTGTTCAACATATGTGTAGAAGTTAACCTGCTGTATGTAAGCGAACGTGTGTTCCATTTCAGCTGGTTATTTTCCGGGGTTGTGGGTCATGCCTGGACTCGTAGTACTTTGCGTGGTGTCACCGTCGGAAATTCGGGATTGATCGGCACCTTCCGAGAACGTCTTGTCCGGCGTCTGACGTGCAGCTTATAGGGCCCTTCGGTCTACACGCTCATGGACCCGTTGTTCTCTCCTGAGTATGTCGTCCTGCGACATGTCTGACGTCGCCAGTGTCTATTCTTCGAACTCCTCTGTGGAATCGGCTCGTGCTCGGTCATCGCCCCATCCCATGACCGCGTTGCGGTTGCATGATGACTTGCCGTCGTGTGTCGTATGCGGGTTGGAGACACCTTTTGTTTGCTCGTATTGCGATGGAAATGTCCCTTACTGTTCTCCACTGCATCGGGTTCAGGTGAGGCTTGCACGTGTACAGACGTGTCTATCATGAAATTGACGTACATATATGCCATAGGATTCAGTCAACCATTCCGTCGAATGTACGAGGTCCCGTTACTTGAGATGGACGACTCGTTTTCGACCGACACGTGCTACGTCATTATCCGTCCATCTATTCCTCGCCGCTACGAGCTCGTCGACCTCGGAAGCAATCCACGCTGGAATACGACCGTACTATCCATGTGCTTCAGGCCAAATACGATGTATGATTGGATTGCCTCGGGTACATGTACGCGGGCTTTATGCAGGCGCGTATGACGGTGAGTCACATTTGAGATTGCGTGTTAGACTGAGAAGTCTGTTTGTTCGAGCTACTGACAAAGTATATAACAGAGGTCTTCACATACATCGATATCTATCTTATACCAGAGCTTTACAATCCATTCTCTCCCTACCCTTCGAACGCGATGGTCCCTCTGTTAGACAATCTCGTCGCGCAACCTGCTCGGGCTACCCACGTAGCATTCAGCTGCAACATGCAGTACTTGGACCAACCTTTCCAAGTCTTCTCGTCATATTACAATTCAAACAGGCTCAATTGCGAGAATAAGGCCGTTGTTAGTCTTCAGAAGAAGTGGCCGTCGTATGGTGTAGTGCGTCCAATCTATGGTAACGTGTTAGTGTTGAAGTTTGCAGACAGGTTTCTCTCTACGTATATAGATGTCGGAGATGGCGATATTGATGATATTTATACCTACTTCAGTCTACTATAGTCGAATTGTTACTCTGTGATATAACTAGCTTGTATGGCGCGACCCAGTCATTGTCTAGTCTGATCTCTTGTGAATGCCAAGGGCTTCATAGTTTTCTATGCTTATATCTCAATCCCGTTTGTAGAATCTTCTATTACAATCACCTCGAATAGTGACTCGTTCTTCGTAGGAACTGATCTAGACCATGCTCGTTCGTGATCATGCAGAACACTACCAGTATCTCCAAACAGCAACCTTGATGTATAGTAGACATGTTTTCAGCCACACGATGCTTGTGTAATTCACTTGCTTCTTCCTCAAGGACAAGTGCTAGAACCCGTCCATGTAGTGCTCTGGGCTGAAACATCTGTCTGGTCTTGACGTGTGCGATACGGCATTCATTCGAAGTTCGAAGCATACGAAGCACATAACCGCATGGTGTCCTTACGTATATCCATGGCACTATTCAATGGATATGGGTTCTAGTGTGTGATCGGCTTCGCTTTACGCCGTGTGATTATATTGGAGTGCAACAAATGCCGTGATCATGACCGCATGGTGAAGGTGTGCTTCGATTCATCGAAGGTTTCGTTAATCCTGTTATATTGGCAGTGAATGCTGATAAGTGATTGTGTACAATAAGAGAGCTTGGTTGACCTCACTTCCATGTTTGAAGGCATGTTGACTACTCAACATAAGTATCAAGTCCAACGAGCATAGTATAGCTGGTTGTCAGGGAACTGTGCACTGGGTGTCGTGATGGAGTATACTCCCACTATAACAGAGTACATCAGTCAAATAGGTATCTCGCTTAGGGAAGGCTGAACTCTACGTCACGGCCTTGTCTAATCAACGTCTTCCTTTGCATTTTGCGGAAGCGATTCGGTGGCTTTTCAAGGGGATCTTCTGGACATGATATTATTGAGATTGAAGGCATGATGATGGTCACATGTATAATTTCCGCACCTCGAAAAATGATGAAAGAAGCAAAGTATGCAAGATAGTACATGCGGTCGTATCCGACACTCGGCAAGACCCATTGTGTATTGTGGCTTTCTGTAGACGTGAGGTTCCACTAAGTCCATAGTTCATACGTGGAGGGAACAATTTGACTTACGGCAAGGATTGGGTTTTTCAAGGTTAGCAGAGTGCCCTGGCATGATCCGTTTTTCCATCTGTATAAAGCTACGGCGCCGGTCTGTACAACAGATGTTAGGTAGACTTGTCGTCTACTAGTACACTGTCCGGTAGTCAAACTCACCCCTGTTCGAAGACTGGAACTGTGTCCGTCAATGTGCAAGATAAAGCAGACAAGCAATGATTGTGGACCGTGACACGTACTTGTATCTTAGACGCGCTCCTTGTACTTACGGCGATGACCGGCCGATCGCAATACCGGTCTGCCGGTATAACCGGTAAGTTACGTTCATGTGATTTTGCGTACAATGGGCTCATAAGTGCCGGCCGGAAGGCTGCTGAACAGCGCCGGTTGCGCCGTTGACGCGCGCTATCTATCACAAAAGGTAACCGTACCCAAGTGCTCGTCCCCAACGAGTCGGTGTCACTCTGTCTTGTCGAACACCTTTTTCATCATCTTTCGCGTCCCAAGTTCTGTTCGTATGCCATGGTACGTTGCATGTACTCACGAGATCGCTTCATCCTGGGTTGTATTAGTATAGAGCAGCACCAGAGTGTCAATTATTCTGTCGTACGTCGTCTCCACTCGTACCTCGTACCAGGACTCCAGATGAGTGATCTTCGTTTGTCGGCTATCTTGAACCCAAAGATCATCACGGAGTATGACCTTCGGTCACAGCTCCATCTCCTGGTGAGTCTTCTCTGTCAAACTTTCTCTGTCCGAACCCTGACGGGTCTTGCAACCATTCTACATGACAGAGGGACTAGTGTCCTCCGCGGTTACAGAATAGCTTCCGGCTGATCCCCTCCACCGATCTTATAGAAGACTGCTGTGCCGCGAACCGCTGTCCCACCTGTAATGTCCGATGCATCCCCCTCTATAACTATGCCTCGTCCTTCATACGATCTGCTCTCTCGCCGTGCAGCTTGCAATCAGTGCGCCGTCAGGAAAGGTGAGTACAACTGGCATCAATATCGCCGATAACTAACTACTATTACTTGCTTAGTCAAATGTGACTTATCTGGCAGCCGTTCGGGTCGTTGCCTGCACTGCGAGGCACACCGTCTGCCTTGTCAGTGGCCGTCAGACGATCTCAAATGTAGCGGGAAAGTCAGAAAGGCTTGCGATACGTGGTAAGTACTTCTGACATGACATCTTGACGTACACTGCTAACGTTTCCGCCAAAGCCAGCGGTATAGAGTTCGGTGTCTTGTTATGCCCTCTAAGACTGCAATGGAAGCCGACGGCACACCATGTCCGAGATGCGTGCAGAAGAACATCCCATGCTCTTTCCAGTTTGGTAAGTCTGTCAGTAGTCAAACGAAGGTCATCCTTGGCTGACGGCGTTGTACACACATATTCAAAAGACTTATCGGATAAAGGCTCACCTGGCGATACTGATCCGAAGACGTGCGGAGTTGTGTCCGGTGAGCAGCATACTGCCTACGCTCGGCTTCCTCGTTCTTATCCAACATTATTACATACAAGAGCCTAGTGAATCCGAGTCTGAAACTGCGTGTTCATCACGGGAAAGGGTTGGATCTTCGCCTACTGTCAAACGAGACCGTACCATGTCATGGTGGGACGTCTGTTTAGGATCATCTAACGCTTAAACGTACGTTCAAACGATCGTCTTCTGGCGGATGGATACTAAGCGACAAATAGTAAATTGCCGACATTCTGGAGATCAACGACAGACGATACAGACATGATATTCTGTCGTTAGTGCAGGGTTTCCTCCTCGTCCCGTGTGGCTTTTGCCTTTCGCTGTTCTATTACTTTGTACTTTGCTTCGTACTCATGAGTCATTTGTACCGGTAGCTACTCAGTGTATCGTTCTTATCCGTTATCAAATCCATGTAGTCATCGTAGTCGTTAAGAATGGCACCTGCGTACTTCTTTTTCGTGCTGTCGTTAATATTAAGATCCAACTCATGCTTTCAACCCGAACAGATTTACGTGGGGAATATCGAACCAAGTACTCAAGTGCTTTCAATTTCTACTAGATGTTCTCCTCCAGTAGTCAACGCGCGCTTGGAATGATTCATGGTAGGATATAATAACTATGTAAAACATAGAGTCTAACGAACAGCATACGTTTAGGTTGTAGTCGTCAGAACCAAACCAAGGCGTAGCCACGTACCTCTTAAATTGTTGTCTCCGACCTCCATTCAGACACCGAGATTGCCAAACTGACTTTCACGTACCAGATTCCACGACATGTGAACAGACCGTCCACGTTAGCGCAGGTCTAAGCCAGTAGACTAATACTAGAAACCCCGATCATATCGAAAATGTAGAGATTCATTCTACCTACGCACCGGAACTTCAGAAGAGAAGACCATCTTCGATAGTACGTCCGTAAAACAGCCACGCCCAGAAACAGCATTGAATATCGTTTGTTTCTGCTGTTCTACAAGATGGGCAAACAAGGTGACCGCGATGACAAGAGGGGTGTAGAGCGTACGTGGTTTGGAGGCCGTTCGACAGGTTGCCACGTGCTCGCCACGCGCCATGGGAGTCTTTCCGACTCACTCCGATTATAGACGCTGGTTGCTGGCTTCATACGTCGGCGCCATCACGCAATGTAATGGGCCTAACCTTCGCACTCTGCCTCGTACTCGATGTATCGCATTGTGCACATCGCGAGGAGTATGTTCGTCTCCTTCGACAGGCCTCATTACTGGGACATTGACCTCGCTGTTCTCATGTCGTCGTAAACCCCATGATCCGATCCCACGAACGCCGTCTCTTTTAATCTCTCGAGGCCATCTCGTACCAAATGTCTACAAGGAGGAGCTCGACGACCTTGGGTTCAACGCGCGGCCAAGTGTTGTTGTCATGCGTCCTCGCGCGGACGTCGGCGAGACTCTGCGGTCGGCGCAGGAGAGCGAGTTGAAGATTGACGGAAAGATCTCGCTCAAGAACGGATCGGTTACGAATCCGAACGCGACGGAGATCACAGCAGGCTGAGGTATCCATATCGCCTTCAAGAACGCTGGTGTCGAGCCTGTGAGATACGTTCGTGGTGTTGTTGAGCAGTTCGCCATGTGAGTATTCACTGTCCAGATTGGATACTGATTATACGCGCAATACCGAAGACTTAGTACGCCGTCCGCTGTTCGAGGACACTGGAATGATCTAGTTTAAACTCATCATCCGTCATGACATGAAGGTCTTCTTGCCCCCTATAGGAAACTTGACCGGATACATCTGTGCGTACTCTCGTCTTCCTGTTCGTTTGTTCATATCTACTCATCCAAGTCGTACTCAATAGGTCAGTCTACCTGTCTGATGAGATTAAAGAGGTCACGGTCCCGACGCGCTGTGAATGTGAGTTCACTTTCTACGTGTATATGTTGTATCCTAATCTCATTTGTCGGAATTGTTGCCAACGATTCCGATGTCTTTAATCCAGAGAACTCGCTATGAAATTTGTACTTCGTCTACGCGATTGAGGTATATATTTTTGACGGAAGCGTGCTTGCATCAAGCTGTTCGTTTACTCCTGCAATGAAGGTTGTACCCTCGCTCCGCTCACCAAGTGCGTATCTTCACATCCCTTGTCGCGTCTCTTCCGTGAGAAGGCAATTTCCAGCTTTTGGGAAGACAACTCGAGCTTTGATGGGACAAGTAATTCAACGGTAGACAATCCATAGCAAGATAAACCGTTGAACGATATTCGTTCCCCACCGCTCGTACTCCATGTTTTTGGAGCCGTGGTATCAAGAAGATGGCGACGCCAACATGGTGTCAAGTACGACGCCGTCATCTAGTCCTCCATATTCATTCTCAACTACTATGATAGTTACGGTATGTCTCATTCACGTTCAAACAGTGTAAGCTCGTAGGGATTCGAGTTAATTGTTCCATGTCTGTAGAACACCCCATCTTACCAAACTCCCGTCTTGAGATTGGAAGACCCCTGAGAACTATCTCACGAACGACGAGAAAATTATGCAAATCGACTTGTTCAACATCGTTGGCAGGATTTGGGAGCAGACCGAGCAGTGACGAACGAAACAGTAGCAATCCGAACCAAGGTATCATTCAAATCTGTTCGTTATTGCCATGGTACGTCGGGTCTAAGCTCACTTATGTTTGTCGTATGCTTTATACTTACTTTGATCGCTTCAGTGCTGGTCCCGGCCAATGTTACAGCTCTTCGTCCTTTTCTCCCACTACCTGATCTTCGACATGGGTTAACACTTCGTCCAAAGTCGCGCTCTGAACATTGACCTTCGTGTTCGTTCGTTCCACTCGCATCCACTTCTCCTTATCTTGCTCGGGTAAGACGCCGTCACCGTCATCAACTCCTTCCGCTGTAAAACCAGCATACAAGTGACGATCTTCTCCTGGTTCTTGTGCACATCTTTAATCCACTTTCGTCTACAGTACTTCCTTCACCGTGCACATCTTCAGACGTGACACCCGCTGCAGAGCGTGGACATGATTGTGTACGACGTGCTGAAACATATACATCAGACGCAACGCTCCGACCACGTCCGAGACGGACTCTACATTCCGAACGGGTCAACGTACTTCACGTCGAGAATGCCCCCGACCGTGTTACATGTGAACGCTGCAGCATGTAAGCGCGTCGATACCTTCTACAGCTAGAACTGCTGACTTTATTTGATGTTCGTACTCGTCATGCATGCCGGGAGTCGCCCTCCGCCATCAGACATGTGGCCGATCGCGCGATGTCTGTACGTGAACCATCGTCTATACATCGTCGTTCATTACTAACCCCGCTTGAATGGAAGCGAACACAAGCTATGGGCGATACAACGGCCGGTCTTGTGGAGTTTATACGGATATAACGATATGCAAGGGGTGGTTTTCGGTTCGTTCAATCCCACTCTTCCTCTATATATGGAATTAGTACGTGACAATTTTCGGAATCCTTTGTAGTAATCATCAATTCTATCACTCGTCTGGCCAATCCCGACTAGATATCCGTTGCACGGCGAGCGACTTCCGTTTCAACCACGTATTGTAGCCGATGACGTCCTATCCTCCTGCGGGTACATAGACAGGGTTTAAACCATGGTCACAATCGCAATCACGAGGACTGTGACTAGTCTAGCGGAAACTTCTTGACGGCCGATCCCTAAAGCGATCATTCGTCTTTCTCCCACCCTTCGCCCCCTCAGGCTATCTACCACCGCAATTCTTCGCAATTCTTCATGTTCCGAGCTTCCGTCCCCTTCCTTGGATTTCGTTCCCTGTTCATTGCTATTTCGAGCTTCTCCGTCTTTGCCTTACGGTGTTTTATTAGGATCAACACCACCAAAGTCCGATCAAGAGGATAACT
Source organism: Lentinus tigrinus ALCF2SS1-7 (assembly GCF_003813185.1). Classification (NCBI taxonomy): domain Eukaryota; kingdom Fungi; phylum Basidiomycota; class Agaricomycetes; order Polyporales; family Polyporaceae; genus Lentinus; species Lentinus tigrinus. The sequence continues at coordinate 90,695 of NW_027137945.1, forward strand.
GCCACATTGCCATGTCACGGAGCCTGTACCTGCCGTTTTCGTACGGTTTTAGCTGATTACGACCGTGGACAGGAGCACGACTTCTTTGGAAACCTCCGTGGTGAGATGAAGATACAATGCGGGAGCCCTATTGAATGTGAGAATCGTTCTATCTACAAGACCGCTGTTCTGTCGGACAATACTGTGTTTCTCCGCCGCTAACGGTGTCCTTGTGACCACAGACGATAAACAAGAATGTTCAGATCGAAACAACTTTGTTGTCTTATGACACCGTCCGAAATATATTAACAAACTCCGCTTTCAAACGCGTCTGTCAGCAGTAACAAGCACGAACAAAGCCTGTCCTTTATTTTGGTGCTCAAGGTCGTATTATACCTACCGTACTGATTGAGTACGCAATCCTGTACACCACCGTCTTTCCACACTCCATGGCTGATCCTCCTCACGGTCAATCATCCAAGTCTCTCCAACGCGTACCTCGTGCTCGGCCGTCTCATGCGGCGGGGCGCGACGTTGGAACACAGGTCGATGAACCTGCTGTACCGGAACCGAGTACGCCCGTCAAACGAGTACGGTGAGTGCAAACTTGATCCGTACACGTTCTGAAAATGAGAGCTAAGGCTGATGTAACAGATTCACCGATAACGACGACGGCGAACACACCGACTCTTATCCGGTACCAAAACGCTTGGCCCTAGAGCTCCATTCCCCGACCGGCACCAAGATCGTACACATCGATCCCCAGTCATATGTTACACAACCTTTCGACCTCATCACCGATCCGTATGTGACTCATAATCAAGCACTGTTCGTAGTTATCGTTGCTTGGAGGCCCCTCACTAATTCCACGTAATTTATCAGTTACATCTCCAAATTCATGACGTACAACAAGTCTGAAGGCATTTGGTTCCCAATAGCCCTCGTTCCGGAGCACCAATCATGGGTCGTCGTTGACGAAAACCCGCTCGTCATGCACCGTGCCAACAACGGAAAAGCAATGATGGTGTGGATTGTAGGTTCGTTCGTCAGCCTCAGTCTGCACCAGCCACTTCCTGCTATGCACTCAACCCTTCAAGTAACGGTCGATCTCCTACGTGAATACGATCGTAGTCGACTCATCGCAATCCATAACTCGACGGCAACTGTTCCTATGAAACAAATAAACACTCTGAAGGTCTGCACCCCTGAGTCCGACGACTACGGCCCTCCTGTGCGTCAGTTCATTGCATATCATGACAAGTCATCCGCTCACTTTCTTCTAAGGGCTGTAAAGAGGTCTACGATGCGAGATCGATCTTTCAGAAGAAGTCTGTAATGACCCCGATATGTCCTACGCGCTTAACTTGCGGCGACATCGTACTTTTGCAATGTACTATAGTCCGTACCGAGCACGGCTCTGAATCCAAGACGATATCCTTTGTCTTGGATTCACTCTATTGGTTGGTAGAGAAACCACGATCAAGTGCGATTGTAACTCGACAAGAATCTCAGTTTCCTGATGTCATCGTCGCCGGTTACTGAACGTAGTATACTTTTGAGTGTTTTTGTATACAACACAGTCTGAGGATCGCAATAAACCACTTCCTGCAGTGTAAAACTTGGCCGACGCCCTTGCTATTAGATCGTCAGTAATCCTCCTCATTTCTCCCGGAAGCGTGACTGAACATGTCCTCCGTACGCCGCCCTCGGCCGACTACATATTCCAACTCCAACAAGCAGCCCCGGTCGACCTGAAAGAAATCAAGCTGCATGTTTTCCCCCGCGCGAATACTAGACTGATTAGGACCGGTTGCGACAGACAATAAGCTGTTCACACATTCCTTCAGACGGACCGGAATACCCACTACACGCAGTCTAGATTGTATTCAAGCATGGTGGCAGGCGTTCCTGAGGAAGAACAGAACGGAGACTCGTCAGCACGATAAGGCGACAAAAGACCGATAAAATATTCGCTGTCGGGGACGGTGGAGCAGTCTGGAGTGAAGTAGGAGACCCATGAGCAAAACCGGATTAATACGTCAGAATACAATGTATGTATCATCTGTGACGCTTCGTATTGAAGGATGTTATCATGTCTCAAAGTAAGCAACAGATGTATGAACCGGAATCGCGATATATGGCCAACATTTACCTGCATGATAGCGTCCTTGAAAGACGGCACCTTCTATCAAGTCGTCCAGGAGCGACGAGGTATCGGATGTGGGCGTCCGCAACAGCGCATGGAATGCAATGTACTGGGTACCGGGTATAAGGTTGCAGTGATATGTCCAGGCAGGAAACAACTGGCTATCAGCGAAAACCCGAACCCTCCTGGGCGATTGCGCGCTTGCCGAACTGACGCGCTCTCAACAGCCCACGCAATCGCCCGCAACACCGCCCTAATCCTAATGCTCGATTGCAATCCGCCCACCGTTTGGCAATCAGGGCAAACGACTGCTGCGCTTGCGAGCCTATGCATGTGATTGCGCGGCAAAGGCCAGCGAAGGAGTAGAAGGAGTGCGGACGCAACGCCAGTGCAAGACAGCTTGTAGCAGGCAGGGGGCATGTAGTATATAGCAACTATTGGATAGTCGTAAGTCAGTACTGTGTATATCGTTGGCTTCATATTTGTCGAGTTCGTCGTCGACCTCGCCATCCTCTGGCCCAAGTACGCCCTCTCCTTTGTTTTGTCCTCCTCGTCGGCCTCCTCCGTGGCAAGTACCCTCGCCCACTCGTGATTGCCATCGAACGTACTCGAGGGACCGTTCGAGTGGTTCGACTCCTTGTGTGGTACCGACCAGACGATCCCCTTGATGGCGTCATCCGTCGGCCGTCGGGTCTCGCTGGTCGTGCGCGACATGCGTACCCGGAACTTGTCCTCAGGAAACAGCTTGAGCCGAGATCGTCATCCGGACGCGCGGCAGATGTAGGAGCAGTTGCGGGGATCCCCTCCTATGCAAGCTTCATGACAAACATGAGCGGCTCTTGCTGCTCCTCGTCGTTGTCGAAATTCCAAGAGTGCTTCGCGGCCTCCCACAGGTCAGACTCGCGATCGCGAGGAGCACCTACACATACCAGTTGCGTCCGTACCGATCTGGGTGCCCCTCCCATGCCCTAACCATGTTCTGGACGCGCTGTACGAGCACCTCGCAGACGTTCGGGTGCCCGGTGAACTGGCTGATGAACATGTTGAGGACGTCCGTCGACGGCCAACGTTGGAATCAGCATAGGTATGTTGTGCGGTCGGGAGGAGTGAGCGGGAGCGGGACGTAGACCAGAGATTCTGGCCTGAACACGGCGGTCGTACAAGGATGTGAATAATGCGGGACAGCCCACGCTAAGGCAAAGCTCTGACTGGACATTGACCGGAACGGGATGATTCGGCCTACTTCCGCGGACTGACAAGTGTCTGGCGACGGCGTAGTTGTCGCCGTAATGTAGAGGAAACGGACACTGTAAGAAGTGCAGGAGAGGAGGTCTGGCGCGTCAGCGTAGATTGCTCAGCACGTTCCTTGTCAAGAGACGTACCTCGACGACTGTGTCAAAGTCCCTTTCCTTCTGCCCCGTACCCTCCATCTGAGCTGATCTGGTCGAACTGCAATGCAGACCGCGGCTCCTCTGGCTGGAGGACGAAGGCCTCGTGAAGAAAAACAACATCGCCAGCCTGAGCCTCGCGATCGCGTTCTCGGTCGAGCTCCCGCTGCTCAGGCTTGGCCTCCTGCTCATGGTCGCCCTCGCGGGGGCGTTCTTCAGAGAAGGCTGTCATGGAATTGATGACGCGCGGAAGCTCCTTGTCGCACTCTGCCTTTGCAGCCTTAAGACGAGATATAACAAGCCGCCTGACGAAGGACATAGATCCGGTATTGGAGCCAGACCCATGAGTGGGCATGTTACTCGAGCTGAGATGGGGTTTATGATCTGGGAGGAGAACACGACAGCGGACTTGCAGCTGTCGACGTAGTAAGTTCAAGTCAAATATATAGCAGTCGGTAGGGCGTCAGCTGGGATCGGGATGGCCGTGATCGAAAGGACTGACTTACAGTTGTGTTTACAAAGGGCCGGGATAGTGGAGATCATGACCGCGGAAGCGGAAGCAGGTCAACCGCCGACCCCTGTAAATAGACGACGGGCTCCATGATGGTGAGCTCGAACGAGAAGGGAAACTGGCATACAAAGCGTTAAGGACTGGGAGATTGTCGATGGGAGAGGTGCTTGAAAGTCGTGGCGCATGGATAGTACTCGGCCGGTGTAGTAAAGCTAGTGGTGTGACCCTATCCGCGCCAGCAACAGACTCCTGGCGCTGCCAGATGCGGCCGCTCAAACCGTCGGGCTCCTCCCTGAAGTCCCTGACATGTTAGACGAAGGGTGCTTAGTCGACATCCTGTAGAAGCAGACTCGGATTAGTCCCTGATTGTGATGGACATGTACGCAGTACTCACCAAACATTGTAATCGATAGTTAATATATAGCTGAAGGATCTTCCGTTTGCGCAGCTCCAGCAAGCATCTCCAACCGTGTGCGCAGAGAAGTTCCTTGTTTTCTTCGTCACCTCGAATCACATTGAGCATGACCTCTCGAACATTGCTGAATTGTTCACCCGAGAGAACGCTATCGAGTTCCTCGAGGGTGTCACGATCAAAATGAAAGAAGGTGGTGTCGTTGTTCGCGTTGCGTTTTCAGTGGCGTCCGAAACGCAGTCAGTGCACAGTAGTAATCGGGTGTAGAAGAGTATGGGTTTGGAGCTCCAATGAAAGCTGACTTATACCAGAAGCTCACCGTCCTATCGATGCCTGTCTCGTTCCTCGTCTTCCCTTCCCATGTCCTCCTCGTCCAGTTGTATCAGGCTCTCCCCGACCTTCTGTTCCAACTCCCGCGGGATCTTCTCCAAGTACTTGATGGTGTTCTGCGTACGGAGGACGTTTTCGATCTCCTGACTCATGAGCCGACCAACGTTCTTCTTTCCCGGACGCCGCATCACTTTGTGCTTTCCGTGTATACTCCAGCCAGGCGTGGTTGTCCGTACGATACGAGCGGTCGAGATCATCGGTAGACAGACTACGTGCAAACACTGTGGAGTCAACCGCGAGCGCGAAAATGTCGGTCGAAAGACGTAAAAGGAAAGACGACCGAAAGGTCTGATTCTGATGGGTTCTATTGGAATGAAGACTCTTGGTCGCCACGATGATTGTCGGGTTTCTTATAGTCTTCCACAGAGTATAGATCGAAAGGTCAGACGGTTCCAACTAGCCGAAGCGCCCATCGAAAAGTCACCGATGACTGCGAGGTTCGAACCCCTACAGCGAATGCCACATACCTTGACCCTCCAAGCTTCAACAACAATACCATTACGTTGTGAGAGCTTCATCCTGAAACCTCTACGTAGTACATCGAAGTTAAAGTCGCGGCGTCCTCCGGCCCGATAGTATTCATCCTAAAGTAGTCGGTGGTTATTCTGTATGGCACTCTTAACGCCGTTGACTTGGGAATTTGCTTGCAGGCGAAATAGAGTCACGACAGCATTCAATACATTCAACATAGAAAGTACATACAAAAACAGACAGGGAACTAGTCGATACAACTCAGTATATAATCGCGGACACTCGTCAATAAGTACACATTGGTAATAATAATGCAACAAGATAAGAAACGAAAGAAGAACTGCCTAGTCCGAAGACACAATCGCAAACTCTCAAACTCAGGCCGGCGCCGTGTGCAGCATCCATACTGCGCCGTGCGGGAGTCCCCTCGCCGGTATACCGCCCTGGACGAGTGACAACCCGAGGAAAGCACGGCGGTCGCAGAGGAAGTCAATGCGTTTGATGCGCTTGGCCTTCTCCAAGTCGCGGTTGCAGGGATCGACGATACGGCGGTATCGACGAACGTATGCCTCATTTACTCGTCGTCGTCCAGCCCCGTCGAGCACGCCGAGCTCGGGGCCGGTCACGACGAGGCGGAGTGCACGGTAGAGGGTGTGCAGGACGTCGCCGACCGTCACGTAGGGTGTTTCCCAGCTAGCACCCCGGGTCGGCGTGACGGTGATCGTCCAGGGGAGGTCGGCGCAAATGATGGCGAGCGACTCCGTAGCATGGCTCGTCGCTGGCTGGCAGACAATGGTGTCGATGAGCCGTGGGGGATGGGAGGGTAGTAGTACTCGCGCCGACTCAACCGGGAGGGACATGTCCCAGTCGAGTGGGGCGGAGCGGGTTGCGTCAAGTAGCGGGTGTACTTGGAGCTGCGCGTGCACCGTAGCCCGGTGCGGTATGGAGAACGACGTGGTCGGCCCTTGTGATGTTCGTCGTTGTGTTGTGTGCGGGGGCTGTCTCATGTGAGTTGGGTGGGTTGAGGCAGAGCGGGACGAGGAGAGCGTGAAGGGCTCATCCGCGAAGTGGACACGTCTGCGGGACATGTCGTCGAGGGGAAAGTGCTACAGCTGCAGGGTAATGGCTAGGCGGCCGTTTTATATCCAACTGACATGTTCACCGTAGCTTGTGTACATAAGCGCTCACTGCTGCGTTAGCATCCAAGTACAAACAAACCCAGGTTTTCGACAGCGTGTCGACGCTGCAGGACCTCATACCGGAGCCATCTTCGAGACCTGGAGACCTCGTGTTCAGACGGTGACTTCGCGACAGACGTTTTCGGTGGCAGTCGTCAATAAACAGTTGATTTCGTGCTTATTCAAAGGACACTGCAAACATAACTGTGACCGTGAATCATATCCGAACACCATACACACTAGGCGATAAACTGCCATAGACACCACTAACGACGCACATAGTCTGGACGGGCTCTTTTGGCAATCTCAATGCGCGACGATCGTGACTAATCTCGGGTCAACCACTTCCTCCATCTCCTTCCGAATCGTCGTCCGTGTCCGTCCCAGTCTCAACGCTGTAGGGAAGATTAATAAAGTACTCACCGCGTTTTCGACCTTTCTCGCACATGGGTCACGAGAGGTGATAAGACACCGTACTCCAATTGAGGGGTACGAGCCCTTTTCCCATGTCGCGAATACTCGTCGTAGAACCAAATTAATATAGTGGGCGGTCGTAAGCAGCGAACGATGCGAGCTGGTGCAGGACGGGCCGAGATCAGCTTGGATCGTGTCGTGGGGAGACAACAAGAGCTGGCGCCGACTTCCCGAACGTCATGACGGGCGTCTGCTGTTCATCGGCCCTACGGTCCGGCAAAGCCCAAAATAATCACATACATGTGGCCCCCCAAGCGCCGCAATCTGCTTGCGGATCACACTCGATTTACTAGTTCGCACCGGTCAGACGCACTCGCAACCTCGGGTGCGCACGTACTTAGATATGTCCTTTTATCTGTCTATAAAGAGTGGGAGAAGGGGGCGTCTGAGGCCCGTGGCACGTACATGGACGCCATGTGGTACCGCGTGGCTGCCATGTGCGCGCCCGAGCTTGCGAGGCGGTCTGGGTTCTGGCCGAGCTTCCGAGGCCTCCCGACTGTCTTGCGCCGAGTTTACGAGGCGGGCTAACATAACGGGCTGACATGACCGGCTCACGCGCCAGGGATCCATGCTGAGCTTGCAAGAGGCCCCACTACTTATCTTGCGCCGAGTTTCGCGAGGCGCTCCATCAGCAAAAGTGCGAAAAACATGAAGACCATATGCAATGCATCGCGAGCATTGCAAACCACTAATGACTAGGTATTGGATCGAATAACGTTCGCATTACTGATGTATACTATAAACTTGCACCGCTATGGATTCCATACCTGTCCTAGCACTTTGAATATTGGATACATTATCATAGCACTGCGATGTCATGCGGATTCGTCCAATGCGTTCTCATATCACAACATTGCACCATGAATGGTATCAATACACATAAAAACACGAGACATCCGGTAGGGCGGCAGGGACTTCAATCTCACTAGGAGTATATGCTACAGTTACATGCAGGCCCTCCTACGCAGCGCACGACCAGTGCCCATGGACAAGCAATAGTCTCTTCAGGAACCAGAACTGCGCCACGTTCCTAGATCAGATCACTCGGTCTCATGCGAACGATCACGAAATGCAACGTACCTGCGCGATGGCATAGTCCGACGAGTTGACAGCCCGGAGACCCTCCTCACTAGAGATGCCGATGCCAACGTCCGCAGCTTGGATCATGCTGATATCGCCAATAGCAAGTGTCATCACACCAGCAACCTCTTGACGAGTTTCACGAAGAGCGCCTTCTGGAAGGGAGGCAACGCCTGTTATGCGTGTCAGTGCATGCGTATCAGACGGTAGACCATTATGCTTACGCCGACATACGTGTGTGAGCACGCCACCGTGGATGACCAACGCGGATCCACCAGGGCGCTCGTCGTTGTGGCCGACGAGCGAGGACATGGGGCCGGTGTTGACGCGCTGGCGAGGATAGCCGGCCGTCTGCTCTTGCTGCGATTCGTCCAGACCAACGCCGTCTTGCTGCAAGACGCCGCTCTCGGAGAAGAATTCCTCGACATCGTTGAGCATCTGCATATGGACTGGGATAGAGCCCTCGCCTCCGCCGCGAATGATGATGATGTTGTCGTTGTGACCGATGGCGATGGCAGTCTCGAGCATGTCGCCAATGAGAACCCAGATCTTGATGTCAGCTTCCTTGAGGTCCGCGATCGCCTCGGGGACACCGTCCTGGAGACGGTCCTCGTTAGCGGTCGCATCGAGGAGATGCAGGTCGTGTTCGATCTCATCCGGAACGGCCTCGACCTTCTCAAGGGAGACGTTCGCCTCATGGTACCGCTTCGACCAGGACTCGTATTGGCTCTCTGCGGACAATTTGTGAGATCGAACAATACCAGGCTTCTAAAGATGCTACGCACCAAAGTCAGCATCCGGAGACCCTCGCTCGCGAACTCGGCAAGGTGCTCCTCGGTTGTCCGAACGAAATCATCATGGCCAGGACTCCAGTCCTCGATGATGACGTTGTCCGCGCCCTTCAACAGCAGGTAGACCTTGCGATCTTCATCGTCCTCATCCAACTTGCGGAGGATGACACTCATGCGTTTACGCGCACTCGTTAAGTCGAGGATGTTCAGGAGCTTGAACCGCTCGTACTTGCCATGGCGCGAAAACGGTGTCTGCAGGATCAAAATCTCCCGGACGCGGCCGCGGAACATGAAACGGACGTCAGCAGTGGCTTGAACGAGTGCGGCTTCGTCGGGCCACTGCGCTTTGTACTGAATAGCACCAGTATCGGGATCGACAGATACGAGCGCAGTGTGGCAGAGGGCGAGCACAGTCCAGAACCCATTGTGCATGCGGCCGTGGCAGTCCTCAACCGGGCCAGAGACAGCACGCTGAGCGGTAGTGATGTCTGCGAGGAGCGTAGCGTCGGTGAAGTGCGCGCGCGGACGTGCTCTGCCTTCTTGACGGCGTCGGCGGAAAGCGGGTCGGGGGTCTTGGCGGTCGTGGAAGTGGACGCGTCGGACTTCTTCGCGGATGGCGGGGAGGTAGACCGGGAGGGTCTTCCTCAGGCACAGACTGGATGCGGGCGACCTCTTCTTCGACCTGCTCATCGCCGTGGTTAACGCGTGCGCAAATGGTACACTATGGGGTTCTGAGTCAGCGTACCGGTCTTGTCAGAGAAGATGTATTCAATCGTCCAAGGTCGCCTGACAGATTCCAGCTGCGCGCTAGTGTGGCCTGCCCGGTCTTCTCGTAGAAGATCTCGCCGTCGAAGTAGATGAACAACGCCTGGCATGTGGGCACGCCCTCGATGGAGATGTACAGCGAGATACGGTCGATGTTCTGGAAGGCGATGAGTGCGAAAACGGCGGCTATAAGACCATTAATCCGGGGGTTGTCGTCGCTTTGAGTATCGCCGTACAGCCAGGGCGCGCCCAAGGGGAAGTAGCGCTGTTCGAGCACTGCGTCTACGATACCGCAGACGATAGCCATGATGGTGAGAATGAGAAGATTGATGAAGCTAGCCGAATGGGCAGTTCAGCAATCACTGCACGACGGGATGGGGCGGTGAAATGACGTACACTTGTGGATTCGACTCTGTTTGCTGGGCGTCGCGCCCGAGTTCAGCACGATCTTCGAGTCCTCGCCGGTGAATAGGACAACACCGATAACCCACTGCGTGTTGCGCAGAGTACCACGGAGGAAGACCATGTTCGTGTCGGCCGCAGTCTTCCCGTCCGAGGTGACGACTGCGGCGTTGACCTTATACAGGTTCCTGTCTGACAGAGGCGTGGATGTGGGCAATGGAGGACTTGACGATGGAGGACATGGACTGGTACTTGCTGCGGTAGACGATGATAACGTGGGTGTGTCGTCTGACTTGCGATCACCAAGAATGCGGTTGCCGAGCAGCTAGATACGCAACTTGGGCGACGACGAGCAGTGTCAGGGATGAACTCGGAGTGACCCTCGATGAACGTAGAGAACAAGCGGGTCGCCGCCCTCCTTCCATGGGGGCTCCTCCTCAAGATACGCGATCTGGAGGTCGGGTACGCGCGCAGAAAGGAGCCGCGTTCTCTTGCTTCCCACGGTTGAACTTCGAGTACCGCTGCATCGAGACGATGAACTTGAACTTGCGACGGGCCATGCGCTCGAGCTCGCGCTCAAGCTTGTCCCTGTTGCCGCCGAAAAGCTGAACGAGGTTCTCGATACTGTGCAGGAGGTTGATGGCCTTTTCGTAGTTCACCATACCGGACACCATGAGGTAGAGCCACAGAGCGAAGTCCAGATACACGTACGAAGTGTGAGCTCAGAAGCTGCGGACTTGAAGCCGATGCAGTAGAAGGGGAGGTCGTCCGCCGTGGACTGGGCCTTCTTGTCCCCGAAGTTCGCGCCGTTGTACATGTGAGGGTTTCCTTCACGAGGTTGTCCCACTTGATCGGATGAAGCTGCTTCAGGTACTCCCGCAGCGTAACGCGCGTGTTCTGGTCTTCCTGACCGATGGTCTCGCGGAGAGAAAGGTGGATCTTCTCGCTGTAGTGGGACGTGAGGACGGTGGGCATGGCATCGATGGGGAGAGGCTCTGCGATAGCGATTGTCAGCGACTGGGCGAAGAACAGGGGAACCGGGATGCGACAGCGAGGGTGTGGGTCTGAAGGGCGGCCGCGCTACAGCGAAGGGTTGAAAGACCGGATACGCGAGCTGTGGGGCGCGTCGTGGTTGCAGAGAAGCCCGAAGTGGGCAGAGCCAGATGCCGCGTTGCCGATATGCGGTCACATGATTGACGCGCTATAACGGAAGCGCATCGGCGCCAGCCTTCTCTACTCACCCTTCCCTTCCACCTCCAGCACTCCCTCTATATCACGAAGACCAGACCACGAACAGCGAAGACGGCGTGACACTTCAGTTAGCCTTTGGCAAGTCAAAAGACTCGACCCCTCACTTCCTCTATCCGCGCACCACCCCTGACCCCATCCCCCTCTCTCCTTCAAGCCTTTAGCGCACGCGATCTACGTCGCAAGTGAGAAGTTACACGGACCTGCTTCGGAAAAGGTCAAGTGAGTGAAGCATCTACGTGAACCGTGCGCATATAGCCCACTCCGGGCGCATATACTCACTATCCGCTCCTCCAGCAACGTCGAAAGAAGAACTCAACAAATCATCCATACGTACGTCCCCCTTTTCGATGAGGACGTCGGTCTTCTCGCTGCTCATGCCTCTCAAACTGAGAACCAGGGTGTCATCGACACTTATCTCATCGGCGACCCGTCGCGCGCTCGTGTTGGTATCGAGCTCCTCGACTTCAAGCCCTTCAACCTCGTGGACAAGCGCACCGAGATCACTTACCTCTCAAGTGTGTCACCAAGGCCATGATCGATATCATCATCCAGCTCTACACGCGTAACAAGATGAAGGAGATTGAGAACCGTCTCGAGGCCTCGACGTCAAGGAGTTCGCCACCTGCGGTTTCCATGCTTTCGCTCTCGTTTGTGAGGAGGTTGCCGGTGAGTCGTTCACACCATCCATGGTTCGTGCGTCATCCTCCAACGTATGAGAAGCTCCACCATCTCCGCTTGCGCTGTCACTATCTGAATCGTCCTCTGGTTCGCCATCCTTGCGTTCGCCTTCAAGTTCCACTTCCCGCCCTTCATGTATCTTATCATCGCTCTTGCTGACGACGGATATTATGACGCTTTCGGTCGACCGTGTCTTGCCCTCGGACGAATCCAACAGTTTGGATCTCGCCGAGATCTTCGCGTACGCCGTTGCTTACGGTCTCTACCTCACGCTGTCGACGTAATGTTCATTCGCTGTATGCGCGTCTTCTTCATGCTGACGTTTCATATCTAGGATTGCTCTCGTTCCAATCGTCATCTGCAACGACACCCAGCTCCACGCCGTCGTTTATCTCCCACTCGCCGTCATCTCGCAGGCCCTTATCTTCATCACGTGTTTGCACGGCTTCTACCAGAGACTCGGATCCAGGTACATCTCCTATCCTTTCTGCGGGCTGGTGTGCTGACCTGGTATCAAGTCCTCTGCAGGCTGAATAATCAACGTCTTCTGCCCGGTACGCCTTCCGCATCCACTGGCGGCCATTGCTAAGCCACGCATAGGCAAGTTCTCAAGGTCAGTGCTTCCGAGCAGCTTCGCGGCCCTCAAGGTGGTCTCCCAGATCATCCGCTAGCTGGATGGCATCCAAGACGACGACAATCTGGACGCGTCCTGCGACTCTGCATCCACCTAGTATCCTCGCTCCCACGATACCTACTCTCCCCCGCGTCTCGACGACCTTGCTCTCAGTGCTTGCTTGATATACGCTGTCAGTATCTGGCTTGATTGCTCTGGCTTGGTTTAGATGAATTGCTATTACTCGCTGTACTACTACATTAGCTGGACCAATATAATGAGTGTTTATTGCGCTTATTTCTGAACATCATCCTGTCGGCCCAAATAGAGCTCGGTTTGTATATCCTCAAGTTCTCTGCATATCCCGGGATGCAACGTGATATATTCCAGAACTTGAAGGTGCACCGCCGAGCACTCGATACCCATGGCGGTGCACCGCCATGCTCTGCGATACCTATCCATACCCTCGCAGTGCACCTGTAGCTTAGCGATGCATCGCGAAGGTATGGAGTCCCTCCGCCAGATATGGGAACCACGGACAAGTCTTCCAAAAGCTCCGAATTACCGGACAGTGCTCTGTTGGGTATTGAGCGCTATGTCGGGTATGCATAGGTGTAAATATGTTTTCCATATTTTGTGCGCTTTTGCTGATGTCCCTGCAGGTTTTCCAGCGTGACAATGACCGTATGGACTAGACAACACGACGGGCTAACGGGCCAACATGACGGGGTAACGCGGTAACGGGCTAACGGGCTAACGGGCTGACATGACGGACTAACGGCCTGGGTGACGGGCGCACTTCTAAGTTCTGCCTGTCTCTGAACCCAGTTTTGCTTTGAAGCATTGGCTGACACGACGGCCTCATCCGTTAACAGGATGGACATGCATCAGGTTGTGGCTAACAGGTACGGGCTAACGCGATGGGCTGACGACCAACAGGATGAGCTGATGAGGTTTAATGGGGTACTGAGGCGGGGTTCACGTTCAATGAACTATACATTCATCATTTTATTGAACATGAAGCCGAATCTGAAGTTCATAATGTGGATATGCCAGGCTAGCACTGAGCCAAAGGCGAAGCCCACGATATGCATATCTAACGTTGAGCCGAAGGCGAAACACCCTCGGGGAGTGGGAAACTAGTCCGTAGTACTCTCGCACTATTGAATATGAGCTCGGGCGCGCACATGGCAGCCACGCGGCACCACATGGCGTCCATCTGTCATAGACTCCCCCTTCCCCCATTCTTTCCGCAGCCGGGATGCAATCGCCCGCTGCCACCGTATTGTCTCGCACAAGATCGTTGCTCGCGACGCCGCTGGTCTTCAATCTCGCAATCCGCACATAATCCTTAACTCGTATGAAGTACTACGACGTGTTGCTGGGCGAAGCACTCTAGCCGATCTCCCGTTTAGTCTCGTACATGCCCAAACCGTCGTTCGTCAAGCCAACCACGGACGTCGTCGACTTGCTCGATCGCCACCGCAACGCGCTCCAGGCATTCGTCAAAACCTCCGTCGACGAGTCGGTCGCCCGAAGTCCTTCAGGCGCCTTCTTCTATCCTCCTGGAAGCTGATAAAATCGATGACGAGCCTGCATCCGCCGAGCTGCAACCAGTGAGTTTCAGCGACCACGCCGGACTGGAACCTGTCATTCCATTCCCCTTCGCCGATCTCTGTTTACTCCCCACCGCGTACGTCTCATCCGAACAACAAACCGAAGGCCCCAATGTCATCGACGAGCTCTGTGCCGCCGCCGTCTCTGCAGCGGGCCACACGCAAGCTCTCCGTGCAATCAGTCAAGCCCTGCGCAAGAGTTCCGTACCGCATTCGTTTTTCCTCCTGCATATATTGTATTCTTGCTGACGCCCCAATCTCCTGTATGCAGAAATCCATCCTCTCTGCGATCGTCATTTTCCGGACTGAGTTCGACTTCGACCTAATAATCACGCCTGATGTCATCTCGCGATTCCTCATTGCACCTGCAAGTGTGACTAGCGTCGGTTACAACGACCGCACCGCAGGCGCCGCCTCAGTTCATCGCGGAACAGGACTCCCAAAGCGAGAGAGACGGGTTAGAAGAAGGCGAGGAAGATGAAGAGGGCGGCTGGCGCACCCACGTCGTTGTCAACATAGTTCTTCGACAAGACGGCTGTATTCGCGGAAGCAACGCGAACGCGGAAAAAAGTACGTCAACATGTTCACTGTGCTCGAGTCCAGGTTTCGACCCATTCTTGCTTCTGCCTAGGCTTGCGGTCCAGTCGTGTTCGTGCCCTCTTCTTCCCTGATCTGCTGTTTAGTCCGCGGTCCCCGTCTTCATATAGAGAAACTTGCAAAGCAACGTTCATCGAAGACGGCCTTCCACTCCCTCTTCAATTTCTCCTCCTCCCGCGCTTGCAGCTCTCACCATGGCCTCGCATGAGCCACTTCCCCGAGTCCGTACTGATCTGAATGAGCCCAGCAGGTCTGAGATCACTATCGGATTACAGTTTTCCCCGCAAAACTTCGAACTCAAGCTATCAATCGCTCCTCTGTCTCCTATGGTCTCGCCGCAACATGCTATCATCCGAAGATTGCATCATGGACATTCCATTCCACAATATCTTGTCAGCTGTACAACCTCTGCATCTACTCGCCTGCTCTCTCCCCGATTACCTTCCGTCCCGTGGCTGTCGAGCGCCGACGCGGACGCCGATCAAGGACTTCGAGATCATCAAACCCATCTGGAACGGCGCGTTTCAGTCAATCTTTTCGCCCAACACAATGCCAGCGTGAGAAGAGAGAGAACACGACGAACCACACGACAGCGGGTCGACGACAAGTAACTTGACCTTCAGCCAGAAGATGACGACCACCAGGATGAACTCGACCAATACGAAGACACCCGACGTACGTAGTACTGACTCTATGTATGTAACAGTTGCTATCTAACAAATGTTCCCAACGTAGAACTTGAAACCTTTCAACGATACCACATCACGCATACGCATTCTCTACTACTTCGTTGCCGTGCACCCATTAACCCCTTGTATGCGCTCGCGATCGCAACAATCGCTCAACCCTATTGACAATCACTCGACTGATTACAATCCACCAGTACGATTGGGACAGTCTCCCGCCCGATTGCACGCACTGTCGAGAACATGTCAGATCGGCAACCGCGCAATTGATCACGAAACACTCGGGTGTACGGCTGTTACTACTGGCGGCATTCGCGAGTACTTTTCTGCAAACCAGAATGCCAGACTCGTGTAAATATCATACTTAGAAGCAATACACTCACAGAAACGAGGTCGGCGATCTACTTGGACGACAAGTTACTGGTTGTCGTCATCAAACCCAGACAAAGTACTTAATTCCGACGCGGTCTCCAACAGCAGTTAAATTGCATTGATTCTACGACCTTCATCCACGTCTCTTCGAGCTCGTGTCCCCATTACTCTCCCAGCATAACCTTGAATTTCCACGTACTTGCGGATTCAATCCGACGGGTTTTAAATCGGGTTGAAATAATGTAACTTCATCGATACCTACCTACTTGTAATATCCCAAGCCACCACTCTGATACGTACATTGTTCATGGTTCCTTTACGTCCGTCAGCATATTCCGCAAACCACGTTCTCCCAACAACTGCACACAAAACATACATACAACGTCTCGTCATAATCATACAACTACACTTGAACTACTATTCAAAACGACCCGCATCATTCAAAGTCATAAACCGATTCTCCACGCGCCAGTTTTCCCTTCGACAGATCTCCCCCTCGTCAAGCTGAACAATTCTCGCAGGTTGCAATATTTATAGCATTCACGTTATCGCCAATTTTTCCAACGTCGTTGACACCGGTGGCCGCAGCATCAGTTACCATCTTGCCTACCCCATACGGGAGAGGGTACGCGGGTGCCTGTGTACGCAAGTAGTAGACTCCAGTCTTCAACCCTCTGCGCCACGCATGTAATTGGACTCTAAGCTATAGCATGAAACCGACGCCATGTCCGTGAGAATATGATTGCAACAAGCCAGAAACTTTCTCACCATTTGCTCTGCAGACAGCTTCGAAACATGGAGCGACATTGACTGCGATTGGTCGACGAACGGAGCTCGGTCAGCAGCCATGTCGATGATATCCATAGGATCGATCTCCCAAACTGTGCGGTGCACATCTTTCACGTCATCAGGAATCGACGGAATGTCTTGGACGGAACCTAAGACCACAAACGGGATCAACGACCAGCAGGCCAACTACATCCTATCACTTACCATGATGCTTGAGAATCATACTCCGGATTTCGTCTGTCCACAACCCACGTCCAACAAGATCCCGAACTAGCCACGGACAGAGTTCTGTGTAGTCGCCGCTCAGTACCCGATGAACAAGAATGTTACTGTGACCTCGAAATTAGCATACAGTCGATGTAAAGACGAATCTACTACGTACCTGGTGTAAGGCTCTACACCGTCGAAATTCCCCAACAGCCGTGCCGTAGATGCCGTAGGCATCTGTGCCGTCAACATGGAGTTCCTCAATCCAACCTCCACGATACGTTCGCGGAGCCGCGCAAAATCGTACCGCCCTGACCCGAAGTCGCCCTTCCACATGTCATGCTGAAGCCGACCCATAGATGCTGGGGATCCAGGGAACCGGATGTAGGGGCCCGACTGAGCTGCAAGGTCGACACTAGCTTCGTATGACGCGTGGTAAATCGTTTCAAAGATTCGGATATTCAATTCACGCGCCTTGGCACACGTGAAAGATAACCCGCACGCCTTGAAAACATCGGCCAATCCTTGTACGCCAACTCCAACCGCTCGCGTGTTTGAAGCTGACGCCTTAGCCGCTTCTGTCGGGTAACGAGCGACGTCCAGAAGAGCGTTGACGCCAAGGACTGCCAACTTCGTCACCGCATGTAGTCCTTCGAAGTCATACTGTCCAGTCGACGACACGAACCGCGGCGCAGCGATCGATGCGAGCATACACACGGCAGTGATATCCTCTGATGCGTACTGGACGATCTCCGTACAGAGATTCGAGGTCCGAACTACTCCCAAGTGGGCTTCGTTGTTTTTCTCTGTACACGTCTTAGTAAGATCCTCAACGGCAGACGAAGAAATTCGAACTAGAGAAACATGGACATACCATTAATCGCGTCTTGAAACATAACAAAGGGAGTTCCAGTTTCTTCTTGCGCACGAGAGATGCTCGTCCACAAGTCACCTGCCCGCAGTGTAGCAACAGGAGCGACCGATTTCTCGTATTCGATATACCGCGCAGTAAAAACCTCTCCAAAAGAGTCTTGTAACGCAGGAACGTCCACCGGATCAAACAGATGCCATTCTTCGTTTGCCTCAGATCGTTGCATGCTGGCAGATGTTATTAGCATCGACTAACAAACATAATATCAACACTCACAAGAGATCGCAGATCCATAAGCTCGGGAATAAGTTCACAATCTGCTCATGACGTGCAGCTCGTGATGTCCGACACTGAATGAACTGACGAACGTCTCCATGCCATATCGGCAAGTGAACAGTTGCCGCAGATGGACGCGTCTGGCGACATGCGGATGTATACTCTGCATGACTGTCGTATGTCCGCATCAGTTGAAGAACTCCTGGTTGCTGCCTTGGTATGACCCTTCATGGCATAAGATTAGCTACAAAACTGAAACGAAAGTAACTTACACACCTACGACAAGGCACCTCGCCCAGAGTCAACCCGATACCACCATCGGCCAACCAGCACAGATCCATATCATGCGCACTACCCAATAACCCTTTCGGGCCCGACGCGTCGGGTACGTATAGGAAGCACGATGCAAAGTGAGGCTTTAACGTTCCCGCGTTCACAAGCGTCGGCGTAGCGAACGTGAACACATGACGGGAGAGCGCATCATATGTTTGTAACACCAACTCCAGATTGTCTTTGTGAATCGCGAGCGCCACCCGCATATACAGGAACTGGGGCCGTTCCACGACTCGACCACCAGCTCGCAACAGATACGAACGCCGGAGAGTCTGGATAGCCCCGCTGCACAAAGCTCGTCAATATCGCATATAAACATCGATACTTGTCACGTACTAAGAAAATCCAAAGTCTCGAGAGTGCAAGATCGCATCATCGATATCAGTATTGAAAAGGCTCGCCAACCGGATTATCTCAGGATGTAACAGAACGTCGTTTCCTAAGTATCCAAGACGTCAGATATAATCCATATGTGACCCAGCTTCACGAACGTACCTGTACCAAACGTCGTCACCCAGTTCGTGAACGATTTGTCCGTCATCTTGTGCAACCCGACAACCGAAATCCGACCCGCCAACCTAGAATAATCGGGATGTTTCGTCGCCGAACTAGCGACAACCACCGCGCAATGTTGCTATTCGATCTCAGCTCCAGCATTACCATCATACGGTCGTCTACTCACCAATAGATCTCCAGCAGAGATTTGCGTCGTCAATCCACGAGAGATTTCATTCACGAGGCTGTTGGCGAAAGATGTCAGTCGACTTTTAAAGCCTCCGAAGCTGCAAACTTACTTGCCAAGCTCCAACGCGGTTCGGTCCAAATCCCAACAGAGCTGAAATCTACTCGTCAGCCAACGGACATCCACCACAACCCTTTCACATACCATATCCAAGAAGTGATAAAGCTTAGAACACTAGTTAATACAATACCGCATTCATAGGCCGTAAAACAAACTGCCTTACCTTATTCACAGAGAACCGTTGCAAACGGCTACTTGATATCAGCCATCGTTCGGATGATGAACTTAACAATCGCGACATACCCATCTAATATATAAGATCAAAGTCAGCCAACCGAGACCAGCCTTGTCACACGCCTGCTTACCACGTTTCTGAACCAGACAACGTAATCCAACATCACTGGGATCGAGAGCCATCGCCATTCCGATTGAAGACTGATTGTAGACACCAACCCACGTCAGAGAATCGCTAAAGTTCGAACATCGGAATATAAACTCACCCATGTCTTATATACGATCCCACCGCCGGAAACACCCCGTATATCGGCCGGAATCCGACCAAACAAACGATTTCAGGGTTCAAACTTGCTGGTATGACATGCCCCTTTAAAGTGTCACCCATTCAACAGGTGATTAGACTATCACCGAGACTGTCAGACATGGTTAAACGACTAGAACACCACGTACTAGAATACTTTCAACTTCTCCGCAACCGATCTAACTGGGATAACACAACCTCGCCGCTAACGCCACCGATATATGCATTGAACCATCTCGACATGGTTCCTTCGATCTTCGACCCGAGCATAACCGGCAAACAGAATGGAACACGGACACAATAGAAGAGAACGGAGGAGGGAACAAGAAAGTCAAACACGTTCCGCAAGCCTTCGTCCAAGGTAAGCGCTCCTCTCGGCACAAACCGGCGCCCGCTCTCACGTGATCGTCGTAAGCCACATTGTCCCAGCACCCCTCATGCGTACAATCTACGAACTCCGACGTCAGGAACACAATATCACCCCACAACATAATTTCTGCCTATGACATCGGATCCCTGTTTCATGTCTACGATCATACGACCACAACACGTCCTTGCACCATACATCTCTCCTGGCCTTTCATCAACAGAATACCCGTCTACTTCAACCTCGTTCCCACATCCACAAGCATCAGGATCTTACCCACACGACCGTCGGACGGAAACTTGTATGTGAGTTATCCTCCCGTTTGCAAACTGACCACCCTCCCCCTAGACACGTATTATTTCGAACCATCTGTTTTCTCCACTGTGTTTACGTCGAACTTTCACCTTACTACGTTCTCGACGTGTTCGTTCATCAATTCACCCGCTATATACACGTTTGATTGCTTCAATTTCCGTCTCCGCCCGGCTGCGACATCTTACAGAAACCCAAGAAGATACTTCGCCTACTTTCATCTTGAGATACATTTACAATACAACCAGAATGTGCTTCAATCCTGACTTCTTCGTAAAAAGCTCCGTGCTGCCCGCTTCGCGCTCCCCGCTCCGCGCTCCACGCTCCCTGCTCGTCGCTCCTTGCACCCCGCTCCGCGCTTCGACTTCCATCCACTATCCCCTGGATTCTGCTCCCGAGTTCCTCGCGGCCACCCGCATCGACTTCCTTACGGGCATCCGCATCGGAGAACTTCCGAGAACCCTGTCAAGTACGTCGGTCAGCATGCAGACCATTCCAACAGTGACGCCGTAGACAACAGAAATGCTCACTGATCGACAATAAGGTCAACAAACTGTTGTTCGCACGAGTGCATGTTCGTAACCAACTCCGGCAAACGATAACTGTGGCGTAATACCAAGACATTCCCCCACACAAGCCGCCCGAACCTTTCGAGTACGCAATTGTTACGCGGCGCCCGTTCCGGTAGCCTCGATACCACCACCGTATAACGATTCTTCAATAGGCGTCCGCTCCCCGGCAAATTGTCGACTCTCACGAACTTCGTGCCGTGAGGGAACCAATGGTTCAGTTCGACATCCGCCACCCATCCTGTCGCATCTCGAGGATTGTCGGGATCGGTGTAGACGGGAAACTTCACCAAACGCGGTCGGTCCATGTTCGTAGCATAGAACAGGCCTGAAACCTGTTTCTTTCCACTATGCTGCACCTCTCCGTAAGTACATATTCAAAACGTTCACAAAAACTGATTGCATCCTGTTACATACCTCTACTCGGAGTTGACGCTGCCAATCCCGCAACCCCTTCGAACTCGCATACCACAGCTGTGAATACATAGGCTCTGGCAGCTGGCGACAAGAATGACTTCAATTCCAGTTCATACATCATAACATGAAACCCGAACCTTTCGTTGCGCACGACGCCTTCGTACTGTGTCTTCCGAACTGTTGTTCGTCTTCTTCCTAGTGCGCATCTTTAGTCTGCAACTCCGGTATCGTATCTGCTGATGATCATCTTATACCCCACGTCGCTCGGAACCCCTATGACACCAAACTCCAGTCACACGATTCACTTTCAAAGAAGCTCGACGTTACCTTCCTCGATCTAAGTGACCTACCTTAAACTTGCACGCCAAACATCCTACTAACGCCCTCTCCACAGATCCAACTCCGACCACGTCTACACCGAATATTCCAATACATCCATATTTGTACTAATACTCACCCGTGTCCTCAAGTGACATTGTCGCCGACCCTTCTATGTAACTAAGAAAATTCCTTCGTCATCATAGAACTATCCTCCTGTCATGCGACAGAGCAGAGATACGCGCCGACCGTCATGTGAAACTATCACAAGGCTTCATGCTCCCGCACTACATCCAACAAAGACTTCGGATCCACTATGTCGGCTCTTCCCATCCATACATAGCAAGATGTATGTCACCGTGGGTCCTAATGTCGTTCTTCTTACGGTCGTTGACTGAAAAAGCCTCCGATTAATGCTACCGATTGTACCGAACTCAGAACACCTTCCGATTCGACCTCATCTTTCAATATTCCTTACAGTTTCCAGACCCCGCCTCATACGCTGGGTTCACTACTACCGACCTTATGAAACTTACCTGTCCTCGTTTAAAAACCGTCCGGACGCTCTTTCCGCCCAACCCCACAACCAACCTCCCTCATCAGATCATCGTTGCACCATGGACACAGAAACATTCAACGCTCTTCGCTATTGGAAAACTCACACTTTCAAGCCCTCTCAGATACCCTTCGTCGAGGCCGTCAACTCGTTGTCTACACTCTATCCACTTATCGAATTGCGTCCCTCACTAGTTCGGCCAAAAGAGTGGCTAGTAAGTAATGAGTTCTTTCCTAGCTTTTCGTCTCTCAAGCTCCCTTAGTTTTACCGCCTCGACACGGAAGGGCCCGCCATCATGACCTTTGCAGGCGTATTCTCTGAGTCGGACCCGTACGAGACTGGTAACCTAGTCTCGGGAGATAACGAAACCCCGCCTGGCCTCGACGAGAATCGTCTGTACGTTTTCCGCTTTGTTTGTTCTGTCGTATAAACGCTTACACCTCAATCAGGACTCGGTTCGCTGGTTACAAAGCAGCCTACTCTTACGCAATCGAAACCTATCACGACACTGAAATATGGGAACTGCAACAGGTAAGCAGAGCAATCTTGTGTCCGACTATTTGCGTAGACTAATCCACTCCTAGATTCTCGAACAGCACGTCGTCGACGTTTTGGGTTTCAATCCTTCAGGAAAGCGTCGTCTAGAATGGCAAAACGGCTCTACCATGCATTCTCGATTCTTCATCCGAGTCCCCATGTTCTTCCCTTTCCAAGGGAGAGGACCCCAACCTGCAGCCCCGGAAGGCCTCCATCCGTGGGTCAAGGCCGCCCATGCTCGCACTAGAGCATACCGCGCCAACCCAAACAAACCTCGCGTACGCGCAATCAAAGGCGGTCGGGTGCGCCCTATCGAAGAGTGCACGTCCAGCAAGCTGGAATACGGTGACGTAGTCAGTCTCGTGTTCACGATTCACTATACGGAGACCGACCAAAACTGGAGCCCGGTCTACATGATGTCCGACATCATCCGTGTTCAACCGGCAAACCGTGACGCGTATCCCATCCGGGCCCCGCCCCCTGTTGATGATTTCGTTCCCGACGACGGAGAATTTTCGCTTGCAGGTGCACCCATTGGTGAGTACACCGCTCGTAACCGCCACTTTATCTTCCCTCATATCGATACTGACCCCGTACCTGTTACGTCAGCTGTCGGTCCTCCCCCACCCCCCCCCCCTGGTCCCCCCGCTGCGCCTGTTGCGCCTGCTCCTCCTGCTCCCCCTGCTCCTCCTCCTCCCCTTGCTCCTCCTCCCCCCGGTCCCCCTGTTCCAACCGCTGTCCCTGCTCCGGATGTTCCAGACAGTACCAACCAACGGGCTCCCCGCGGTCCCATCGGACACCTTGCTCCCACAACTACTGAAGACCCTACCCCTCCAAAGGAACAGCGTCTGCAGGCTCTTACCGAAGAACTTACGACTGTTCCAACCGGAAGAACTGCCCCCGCTCCTTCTCAACAGGTTGCGGCGGCATCTGCTCAACAGACCGTCCCCACGCTTGCTCAAGAACGTCGGCCTGGTGGTGCCGAACACCCTCCAACCACTCCTACCCAAGAAACTACGGCGCTTCCTCTTGAAGACGACATGGTCGTTGGCGTTCAGGACAGTACGTCCGGCGTTGTTCAAAATAGCGTGCTCGCTCGAAGCCGTGCGACTGCCGCTGCTCCTCGGATCGACGCTGCGGCCGCACCTACGCAGCACCCTGCAGCCTCTCGCGCTCAAGACGATCCACCCGTTCCGCCTCAAGGTGTATCTGCTCTTGTACAACCGCGTTCTATTACTCGGGCAGGAGAAGCTGCAGTACCACGCGCTCGCGGTACGAACCCCGTGGATCCTCCCTCTGTATCGACTACGCCCGGTTCGTCGGTCACAAACGCACTCAACGTGGACAATCCGTTCGACAGGCCGGCGGGCCCCTTCGAGATCGACCTTGACGACGACGATATCAACTCGTCCGCCACCGAGTCCACCACGGGCTCTCCCGTCCCTTCGACTACACAATCCCGCGTCCGGCGTCGTCAAGAGTCTCCGTTTGTTGAACGCAACGTTCGCCCTCGTACGGGACCCGCGCTCGCAGACACCTCCGTCATCCCGAATACCACGTCCGCCGTTCGCAATCGTCGTACCTCTGCACCGAAGACGCGCAAATGATTATATCCTTTCCTTCTCATATCATTACGCGACTCTTCGGTCTCCGATCTGTCCCGACGCCATACGCACCCGACCTCGCTCCGCTGATGTCAATACCACATGTCGATAAACCATACGAGATCACATCTCATACTTTCTCCCCGCTCATCCACAATAGTAACACTTCTGATAACGTCGTTCTCTTGAATTCGATGTACGTGTCATAAGCTTTCCCCGATCCCCCAACCGAAATGTACACACGTTTCCACCCAGTCTTCATACAAACCCTGTCCCCTCCACCAACGTCGCGCTTTGCATGCACATATGCACATACGTCTAACACGTCTGACTGAACGACAGGATAGACCTACTCGGTCGTAAGCCGCAGTCGTCCATGATCTCGCCCACACGTTCTCGTACCGTCTTCTCGTCGCCGTCGGCGTCGAAAATGTGCTTCGAGGGTCGATCTATTTAAGTCGGGTTAGACCCAGAGTGCCATACCACAGCTCTACCCACCGTCGAAATTCATCCCAAAGACGAAGGTAAATCGACCCGGGGTACAGACGCCGAGACGGAGCATCCTGACAGGAGCTTGGAAAGCGCCCTTGAACACATCGACCAAGTCATTGATTAGACATGTTATTGCTTACGGCACGTCTCCTCAGGTCTGTACCTTACTCGCATCCTTACCGACAATACCGCACCTTCAGAATTGTCGTGCACACGCTAGAATGGACTGTCGGACGATGAGCGTCGCAACAGACTACAGTCAATAGAACGATACTCACCCTTCGATCCACACCAAGACACGCTCGAAGAAGCCGACAGGCTCCGAGGTCTCCCACAATGCGCTGCCGACCTTTAGAGGAAAGACTTCGACCTCTTTCAAGATCTCATTGAAGTCGACTGTGTGCTCCTTGGCGGCTTCTAGATGTACGGATATCGCCTGCACGAACACAAGCGCGCTGTCAGATCACCTTAGTCCGGGAGCGGCACGCTCCTTTCGTACCTCAAGAAACCTGCTTATCATCAGCTTCTTGTGTTCAAGCGAGCTATCATCGGATTACGATAGCGGGACAAGCACAGTGCCAAAGCCTACATTGCGCGCATCGTCAGCATCGTTCAGTCTTATCATTTTGCAGCGATATAACCACGGACTTTTCACGAACCGAGCACAGAGCCCTGCATTGTGCTGCGACTTGCGGTAGATCACCCTGTGCCCCTGTTCCCGGTCAATACCGCAGCTTGAATCAATGTCCCAGTATATTGACCATGCCTATGCCTGAAGCGCACCTGACGCAGCTTGTTCGACTCATCGCATAGAGGGTGAGTTTCCCCAATACCCTGTGTTTTCCTAAGCCGCTCTGAAACAGTTTCGAACAGTTTCCGGATGTCGAGCTGGTCACTCCGCAGCGTAACGAAGTACTCCCTGAATCTATCAGAAGACCTAATAACGTCGTCGTAATTCGACGGTGGGCCAGTCTCCGACATACCGAGGGTCTTTGTGCAGTAAACGCGTTATCAGAATGTAAAGGAGACGACTACTCAGTCTTGCTGAAGCAAAGGTTGGGATGGTAGACATACAGTACACAATACGTCAAGGATCTGCTGCGGTAGGTAGTCTTTCCACGCTCCGGCGCCTCGTGTCCTACCCGTGTCTGGTGGCGGTGCAGAAAACCTAACTCCATCACCCTTCAACCACTGACCCCGCCGCCGGTAGTTCGAGTGTTCAACACCTCCACCATGACCACGTAGACAGGTGAGTAGTCATTCCTGCCCATGTATGCGTATCCGAAGATGGAAAAATCACTCACAAGGTGCTCTGCTGACTATTGATTGCTTTCATCACTAAGGCATCCACAGGCAACCGCACAAGTCGCCGAAACGATGAAACACAGGAAGCGGCGGATACTTAGGCTCGAGAGACTTCCACCCAGAATCGACTCTCAACTTAGTTGGCACCCGATTTCTTATGAGCGCCTTGCTAGTCGTCTTACCTCAACGTCCAACTTCCACCGTCGTGAAGTAGATGGATGACTTCTATGATATCAACTGTTGCATCCTAATGGACTCCGCGTTCACATGGCCAACTGAAGGTGCCCACGATCCTCACTGCGTCTGAATGTATCAAAACTCTGCTGACCACTCTGTCCATAAGTAGGTTCCGCAAGCCCTGACGATGACTTTCAGATAACCTTCCGCCCGTCAAGATGTTGACCATCACCAAACACAAAATTCACCCGCATCATCGTCCCGCCATCCCCAAAGTGAGCCAAGTACGCAATCCGGGGATTGCACGCCGTCAATTCAATGCTTCTGAGGACGTGATTTCGCTTTTGCGAACGTCTCCCGCGCCTTCTTCCACTTCACTTGCATCTTCTGCGCGGTTGATATCGACGGTCCTTATCAAGACTTAACAAGACATACTACCGTTTACGATGTCCAAGGCTTCCTGAACGGAACCGCTATCTCCTGGCGTTCTCGCGGGACTTCAACGCAGTATGGAATCGTCAAGTTAGCACTTCCGTCCTCATTACGTACTTTGATTAATGAACCTTTCCTAGTGTTGACATCTCGAACCCGATCCACAATCCGGTCCCATGCGCTTCCACTTCGGCCTCAAGTTCCCTAGAATCACGCTGACACTTTATCACTCATGTGTCGATCAAGGTGCCACATACGTTTGCTTCTAGGGCGTCAGCAGCTGCGAAAACACCGGAAGAGGATGCAAGTATGCTGATTGCACGTTTTCGAAACTGTCCTCGCATTGGCCTGCTCCCACTCGGCGCATCTCATCTCCCGTGGGCCTCGACCCTCGCGGAAGTGGCTATAAAGATTATCAACGGCGGTGAGTGGATATTGGCGGCTGAGTGGACCACACAATCACAGAACTGACCACTTCCTGCGGCGTCAGCAATGTCTAACACCGGACAGCGACACTGCTTGCAATCTCCGTTGACTCTCGTTATGAGGAGCCTCGGTGACGTGGATCAACACGCATGAAGATATTCACGCCATTAGGATCGCCGCTGCCAGGTGAACGAATTCGCGTAGCAACCAAGGCGCATTTCCGACGCAAATGCCGCCGAGGAATGTGGGCGTGCAGCAGCGTCGAGACCGGAGAGGACCTGGGATGCTGCACCAAAACTGAGGCGCGTGCCTGCCTTCCACCACTTCTTTTCCGCAGCCAACAGCACCAATCTGATGAACGTGCTCTTCATTGTCGAGAGCAAATCCTGTTGCGAAGGCGTCCACAAGGTTGGTGGAACTGGATGAGTAGGAAGGGTTGCAGGATGCATATTTGCTCGTCAGTCTCGCGCTCTGTCGCAGTGGACGGACATGACTAGTCCGGCCACGCTCGAGTATGGCCCGAGAGCACCGGAGGAAGGGTGAGCGCGCGTCTGAGATGCTTCCCGCGGCGGCAGTCAGAAAGACGCTTGCACGACGGTTGCCTATCTGGACACAACGGCGATCAGCTTTCTCACGAGTTATCTGTGTCGCCGGGCCCATCAGCGCACGTCGGATCCAATCACGCATCTCCTCCTCCCCGTGCGTCCTCGCCCATCGAGCGCCCTTCCCACCGACTCCTCCGACTACCTTTGCTTCAAAACCTGATCGTCCAGTCGGTCTCCTCTCCGCCATCCTCCCTCCATCGACCTCGCCACTGCTAGCTAGTACTGCCTGTCGCAGCTCCTCCAACTGCCCCGCCTTCTGATGCAACTGCCTACCTGCACCGGGATTCGCATCGGCATCCTCTTGGATGCCCATGTCATATTCCACGTCGTTTCACTCCGCCTTCTGCCGATCATTTCACGGCGCCTGGACATCGAGGAACGGCGTTTCATCCATTGTCGCTGCGTGTGCGTGTGGGAAGAACGCAGCACATGTACGGAGAGCTCCTCTGTACGTCCCTTTGCTCCCCTCCAACCTTCCCCGCTCCCCGCAAGAAAGGCACCAATCTATCCATACCCGCCGCTCAACTACCGATTCTATAGGCTGCAGGTGTAGAAAGGTGGACCGATGGGAGGCGATGGGGCCCTTCTAAAGTTCGCAACGTGAGTACAGCATGCCGGCCGAGACCCCGACACAAAATAATCCCACTAAACACCGTGTGTCCGACAGGAGTTTGTCTACTACCCAAAAAAGCTTCCGGAATTCGAGGTTGACGAAGACCTCTCCCCTCTCATGTCCGTGTCCCCGGTTGCGCTGGTATCCATGCTCTTCTCGAGGCGGAATCAGCGGTCGACAAATCATGCAAGCCTGCTGCAGCCTTCAAGACTCTCTTGCCCCAGATCCTGTCCTTCACCTTGTAGCACTGAACGAATATAAGCTGATCAATTACCTCGTCCGCACCTTCTGCATCCCGGGATCCTGAAACAGAAAGATCGTAGACAGTGTCGATTCCCTTGCTCGCCACGTCGGCACAACGCCGTAGGACGACGTCGAGAGTGACTGACTGGAGATGCTCACCGACAAGTTTAAGCCCACCGTGGAACGGAAGTCGACACTGATCGTCGCCTGCTTCTTCATGTATTGGCCGCGGAAGCCGGCTTCGGCCCACCGAAACAACTTCGACAAAGAAGAGATCCTGACCCTTCTTCTACACACCGAACTTGTCTGCAAGAGCGAGCCAGTGCGTGAAGTTCGTACGTATGTAGGTCGCAACGTCGCGCTTCGACTCCACCTGCATGAAATAGTTCTTCGGCGAGCACACAAGGAACGTTTCCATGTCTGCGCCACGCTTGAAGTTGAAACATGCGTCACCTGATACCGTGGATATGGATAACCCATGACGTCAGTCTATACACTTCACAATATCAGACAAACGTATACAATGTCAAACATGGTATGAACTCACGCTCCAACAGGTGCTCCATCAGAGACGTCGACCTCACGGTCGGTCTGACTGTAGAGAAAACGCTGAAGGATCCACTCACGAGGCCCACACACGATAACGTTACGTCGGTTGAACAAAGTGTATTCCCCCGGGACGTTGTATCCGACACGTTGTTCGTCTTCGCCCTTCATCGCGTTAAATAGCTGCAAGGTCCATTCCGTCGTCCATCCCATGTCTCCAACCTGGATCTCACCAGCACTCGGAACGGGATCGGGTAACTAGACAACCTGTCTATGACCATGGTCAAAAAGCCTGTTACGTCCAAATATACAAGCAATCAAGGGTCTCCCACCAGAAAATAACGCTCATATTGGACAGCGGACAGTAGCAGCAAATGTAGAGCGACAGGTCTAGCAATTGCGCGCTCGTAACATGCGCATGGCTCGAACATGGGAACGAAAACCACGAGCAGCAAACAGCTTGCCGTGATATCTGCATATTGCAGACCACCGGCGCGCTCAACGCACTCAAGGTCTCCCAGTAATTTGACGTGCCCACTGAGACAAATCCCTTGTCAACGTCATACACAACATAGAATACAGCACCGCAAGAGACTCACCGCCACCCTTCTTGAGTTATACCGCCCGCACGACGCACTCGAGCACTCCTACCAGGGCTTCAAAGGCATCGTGACCATACTTCTGCGCAGAAGACGAGTCTGTATCGCCAATTGAAACGCAAAAGACGTACGGAGAAACATGCCAGGAATAGCTCGCAGACTTCGCACATCGACACAATAGCAACATGTTCAGATGAGTTCTCTTCCACCAGTAACGACTTGTTCCACAACCCCGACAGTACCTCGAAAAACTAATTCAACATATCGTCGAGAGGATCATAACTCTGACGAAAAGTGCAAACCACCAAGACCGTGAACAAAACACGCAGATGTTGTGTTTTACTCAACAACGTCGTGCGCTTTCGAGATTAAAGCAGACTTTCGGGAATACCCGACAACGACCCCGTGACCCTAAGAAGACCCCAAGGACTAGTACTACGGTACAACAACCGACCCCGTAAACCCTACACCTCATACTACTCATCTTACTCTACTTACACAAACGAATGCTTCCCACTGTAACGATGCCAATATGCGAACGTAGTTACATGACCCTCAACCGAACAATGTCCGTCTACGCCCCTGATGCTCCCAACCTCGACACACACGCTCCACGCTCCAACAGCAACGCTTCATAAAACCCAATGCCTCCTCGCAACCGGACAACAATATATTCCCAACAATACTGAACGCCTACCTCCCCCCTCCGGTCAAGTTTCATACATACCCCTTACGCGCATCTCACGTACTTCACTAAAAAATTACCCAGATAGCTACCGTTTTCATATCGACACAATCCTACCACCTGCTATACAACGCAACCGATATCCGGCTAGAACACTCAAATACTACCTTTTCGATCGCCTCCCAGACCCTAGTTATTGCCGACCCTAAAATTTCCGACGACCCACTTCTACGCGCGGTCAGACTGCTTATTAGACTTATCCGCCTGTCCACCCTGACTAAACCCATACAGAACACGAGTCGTCAAACTCTGTCTTCAATAAACATTCCACTTCAACCGAGAACATCATAATCATTACATCCTCAACCTTCAACGGCGACGGCAGGCCGTCTGTTCATTTCAACAAACTTTCTCTGACTATCCCTTCATCGTAAGTTCAACTATGTCCGCCGACTCTACTAACCTATTCCGGTCCGTCACAAGCCACCGAAACCCTCACGCCCCAACAGCGTGCAAAGCCAGTCCCACCTAGATATTGCAAAATCGTCTTCTCGTTGACCCTCTCGAACACAGGTCCGAGTTCGTCGTTCCGAACACCCGATCTACAGACAACCCCGAACGCAAACTCATTACGTTTGCCGACATCTTCCCCTAACTTCATACAGGCCAACACCTCCCTTTACCCTCCGCGCCAACCCACATCGCCACACGTCTTTTCTATACAGAACTGAAACAACTCCCGCAACCTTCTCCAACAACCCGCGTTACCCCCCGAACACGCATCTTGTTCCTACGCATCTGCTCCGTTAAAACTTTATAACGCTACTAGAACCCACCTCACTTCACCGAAGCCTTCTCTTCCTTCGTGATTACACCCTACATCATTACCTCTTACCACATTCTACCTGTTGGAACCACTACACTATAATTGACGAACGTCGCCCGCCTTCCAGCACCCTATTGCACGCATCCAGCCCGAAACTCTATCAATCAATAGCCACCACAACTCCGCACTCCACGTGAACGCTTGACTCCTCTTCTCCCCAGTTTCCAAACCAAGGTTCATTGTTTTCCAAAACTACATACTACTCCACCACGCCACATCGCATTCGCCTCTTCAATCAACATTGCCTAAGGCCAACCGCAGAAATCGACACACTCACGTAACATTCCAATTAGACCTAACCATATCCCAACCCTTACGAATCTCCGTATTCTATATTCTATATGTATATATAATCTGTCTGTTCCTCTCGACCTGTTCTCCGTTTTCTCTCCCAACATGTACGAAGAACTAGACCTTGACGAAGTCCGTAACTTCCCTCCTCTTGCCGCCATTGTAACCGACCACATCGCCGCTACTGCACGCTCACCCAGCGTTTTCGACCCATACTACCCAGCTGTCCGCGGGCCATTCTCCCAACCCGTTGACGAACCCGTCTCACCACCTTCCACCGACGACCCTGTCCAGCCACCCTCTCCCGACTCAACAGAACAGACCGAGTCTTCACTATCTAATACTACTCATAAACAGACTTTTGCGAGGCAAGCACGTCTCGTACTTCAAATCCAAGACTAGTACTAATAAGCCATGATCGCAGATTTCCCATCGACGTCATCGTTCACATAATCGAAGAATGCGATTGGCCGACGCTCGCACGCTGGCGCCGAACAACCCACGCGTTCCATACTGTGGTATCCTCACTCCTACGTGGTCGTTACAATTCGCTTGTCAGACCATTCGTTGGCAACGACCCCACCCTGTTGAACGACGCCCTGACCAAGCACGCCGCCATCATATCGGGATCCACCGCCTTGCAGTTCTTCATGTCAGATCCTCATTGGGAACCAAACGATCTTGACATATACGTCGCCGACGCCAACTGGCTCGGATTCATCGACGACATCACGAATCCATCCGGCCTCAACTTCAGTCTTGTACCTCCCACCAACCCTGACCTGCCCGGAACCAGCACGTCTCCCAACCCCGCCTCTCTGTCATCTTCCCTTGTAACCTTTGCCGTTCCTCCCTCCCAAACCGACGATGATGAAATACGCTTTCAAGAGCCCCACGACGACGACCAAGACACGCCTGACCCAGCCGACGGCCCCGCCGCCGACCACCCCACCCCTGCCGACGACGACCACGACTTTCCCCCTCCGCGACAAGTCCAGACGTACTACACGCCCACCGGCCGCCGCGTCGACGTCATCCGAAGCCCCTCCAACAACCCAATTACCCCCCTTCGATTCTTCTGGTCCACTCATCTCATGAACTTCCTCACGCCAACCGCATGTGTCTGCGCATTCCATTCCGCGACTCTCCTCAGACAAGGCGCGCTGAAAAACACCAGACTGAACTCGCGGGACCGCGCTGCGAAAGCAAAGTACGAAGACCGCCTTTTCACTTTTCACGGCGAGGAGTTGCGAACCCAACTTGACGTATGGGACTACCTCTTCTTCGGAGAACTCAAACCTCTCGTCATGGACCTCCGCATGAAATTCTCCGACGCCAAGACACATCTTCCCATCCGCCGTTCCATTCGCGGTTGGGTCCCCAATGTTAATACCACCCTCCGCATCTCCGGTCAGTCTCTCCCAACTTATCTGCTTCTCACCAACCCTCTGCTTACCAGTCTACTTCGATATCTCACGACGTGGTCTTCAGGCGGGCGAATCCGTCTCATTCAGAACTGATCTATACCATTATCGTTTCACGTACGCCCACATCGCAGAAACAGCCATACTGTCGCTATTACACGATACGCAAAAATCTCACTGCTAGGTCGAGCTTCCCGAATACGTTCTTGTCGGTTGCTTCTTCCTTCGCGATCTTTGTAACATCAACTTCTACCATAACTCTCTACGTCGGTCTCCACGACTATGCCTGTCCCAATCATGTATGTAAAACCATCTTCAGAAACAAAAGTACTCGTGTTCTCCGATCTCCGTCCGCCAATTTTCAACCCATTCAGACCCTTCAAATCACCTCGCACTCCGCTCCCGACGTCCTTCTATACAACCTCGCCGTATAACATCAGACTTCCCGCTCAACTACATTGTACCCAGTCTTCTCCCCCTTTCTCGGCAGAAGACTCCCCGTCGGCCTCAATTAACAGTGACAGATCCCTGACAAGCGCTTCCGCTTCGTCGGTTCCACGCTTCCCCCCGTTGTTGTACCACTGTCCCGGGCTCCAGCACCAAACTCTATCGGGCGTACCTCGATCTCGGTCACCACGACCTCCCCTCCCGTCCACTCTACGCACACCTTATTTACATCGTCCCCTCCTCTCGTCTCAAAAATGAACGCCCTCTCAAACCCGATCACTCTTGCCTCGCAACGTACAGTCGATTGCACCTATTCCACGCCTTACCTCGAACGCCGTCCATAGTCCCGTACTCTCCACAAGCATCGTCGGTCGCAACAATCCTCCACATCCGCCATGTCGTCCAGCACAGACTCGCACAAAAGCAGTCTCTCGCCGCCCATTGTACGTGTTTTTCACAGAACCACAACGAAATCTAACCCGCATTTCATCCTCTTCATACCGCCGTACTCATCAACTTGCACCACTTCTCCGTCCTCAGTGTCGGCTTACCACACTGTCCTCCTCAGCAACTCTGCCTTCAAACCTGCTTCACTCTTGCATATCCAAAGACCTCCCGCCCTGCTCGTTCTGCGTCACACGTGGACTAGAGGTAAGATCGACTCCATTCCGCAAAACTTCCACATCGGACCCACCCCATACAGTGCTTCCCTACCCACGGCATACAATGCCCAAACTGCGTTCTCCACGGCTACCCTTGCAACTCAATCTCGCTTTCGGTTTCCCCGAACAATCCGTTTCTCCAGACCCCAACCGATAGTCCGTCCTCAAACCCGTTCAAACCGTCCTCCGATGTCCGCTCCTCTCCGTTAAAACCTAGCCTACAACATGTACGTGCAACCTTACCGTCTTAAGAACTCATTACCATACTAGTCTTCTTCGTACAGATCCTTTCTTCCACACACGACCATGACATGGACCCCCCTACGTCGTTCCACCCAACTTCGCCTCTCACTTCAACACCAACCCGCTCGCTTCTGCCAACCTCGATTACTACCTCGTCACACCATGCTACAGCCACCACAACTCACCTCGACCACGATCACGTTCATGCCACACACCTTCCCACCGTTCCAGGTCGCACCTTACCTTCGTTGCTGACCGCGTCTCCTCTGCCTCGAGTCCGTACCTCCACGAACACCCACGCCCGATGGCCCGACATCCCAACGACACCAACGGCGCCACTGTTTCAACTTCCAACGCCATCCACATTGACATCCCGCTTCGAAACTGACCCCGTTCGTACCCCGTACGACATCCTCACTCGCCCAAACAACGTAACTTGTCCCGAAAACCAACTTGTATCGCCTCCTCCCTACCACCGTCAGAACCAGTCATACTCTCCATACTCACACAACGCCCTTACAACCCGCAACCCCTACCTCACCTCTGAACTCCACGCTTCCGTTCTACTTCAATCCCAGCTTGCTAATGAACGCGCGTCGCCTACACCTGTATCACCCCCTGCGTACATCCCACCTCAGACACCCACTGGTTCCCCCTCCAGCTCGCAACCCCAATCGACCCCCGTTTCTGGCATGCAACTCCCCCCTCCACACCAGACCCACGTTTCGACTTCTTTCCAATCTGTCCGTGCCGCGGGCCTTGATTTCGACTCTTACGACACGTCTTTTTCTTCGAAGAACACCCACGATGTTTCGTATACATCAGCCTTTCGGCCCAATAAACCCATACCAACCATATCCCCCACGCCAACTGACATACTCCGCCCTCTACCATCAACCCACTCGTCTCTTACTCTCGCCCCGAATGGATGGTATCTTCCCTCACCACGCGACTTCGACACCCGACCTACCTTAACAAACGACGCACTCCCGCAACGCACCCCGGACATCACCAGATCAGACTCGTCGTCTAACGTATTTCGTCTTTTACCTTCCGCTGACTACATCTACTAACGCTTCCTTCCCCGAACATCCGACTCCCGATTCTGCGTCGCTATGGCATTCCACTCCCATTAGTGGATCATGCCGCTCACTCCCTCTCACATGTCGGCCTCTACAACAGCTTCCACTAGTACGTCTATCTTCGTTCCTTCATGTCTCTCTCTCATCAACTCCGTCGGACCCGTAAACTACCTTTATGCCATGCAACCGCTCACCAACCGTTATCCAACTTGTACCATCGGCGTATAGGTATGTCTCTCACCAACTACATCTTCTCGTTCAAACCTCTAACTCACTTATCAAACCCGCCTCTACTTGCATACAATATTGACATCGCGTCACAGAGGAGGGCCCGTACTGCCGCATTCCCAAACCCAGCGGATCCGGAACTGTACGTCCTATCCCCACAGCTCATACCCCACATTACACCAGCGTTCCTAAATCACCTCTCTATCTTCATACGCAGATGTACGGACAAGTCCCCAGTTACACATACTGTACGAGACCTGGCTGCCAGAACCGTCCGACCTCGAAAAACCGTTGGCGTCACGTGAGCGTCCTGTCTCTCCTACACAACTTCCGTCGATTTTCGTGAATCGTTGTACTAACAACCTCCTATGTCCCATACAGGGCCCGTGTGGACGCGCCACACTATGCAACGGATGCGGTCAAAAATGGAGAAAAGCCCTACTCTTACTCGCCGTCCAATGGGGTTACCCTGAAGACGCACTGTACGACCCTGATCTCTGATTCACTGTCTCATCCTACCAGTCCGACAACTCCATGCCAATCCACAGCGCTGACTACTCATTCCTCTTTCTTACTATCTTCCGTGCACCGACCCTTGTACCCCTCTAGTAAATAAACAAGTACGTTTCGGCTCGAACTGGTGGTCATGGATTGCTCTTCATCACGATATCTGCATCGCTCGCTATCTATACGCTTCTTACATTCAAATGACCATTAATCTCATCGACTCCACACCTCAAACTGTTCTCGCGACCAAAATCGCCTGCCTCCTGACAATGATATGGTCCGTGCGCACCCGTGGGAACTTCTTCGCGACTACCCCGAACACACATTACAACTACTCCGCCTCCTCTGTTCTACGTTGCATATTCGCCCGCCGTATACACACACACTAACCTGAAAACTCACACCTTCAAACCACCACCCTGTACGTCCATCCCGTTCGATCGCAGCAAACATCCAAAAGAACCCTCATCTCAGCTTCTAACACTTACTTCGACCACAATCCTCGGTTTTTTTACTCTCTCTGTATCACACTCACCAACTCCCTCCATCCCTCAGACAACGCCAACGAAACTATCAATACATATCAAATCCTCGCTTCTTACTCTGTATGTATGCCTTCCAACGCGAACGAACTACAACCGCGAACGTGATTTCCATCCCCCCCCCCTCCACACACCGTCCATGAAGAATCGTCCGAAACGACAACAGACCAACCGCACCAACCGTTCCAATCGCCTCTCGCCTCGCTTCATCCAAACCAGACTTAACTAACAACTACCTATAGAACACAAATCGAATCCCTCCATTCGACCGCTCACAACACGTACACGATATTCCCCGTATCCTCATTGACAACAGCAACCGCACACCTTCCTCCGCCAGTCACCCCATGCGATGGCCTCCAACAGCCCTTCGTTCCTCCGTCTTCAACCGAACTAGTATATCCAGTAACTGCAGTTTTACGACCTATGATCGTCCATCGAGCTCATCTCATCGCACAGCAATCCCCAAGATCCTTTCAACGCTACTACTTTACAACACCCATAATCAAGACTGACGAACTCAACACCCTACCATCCAACTTAATATCGCTGTCGACGGTAGCACGATGCGTATAAACTAACACGTGCCCTACATATAAGCACATATCACGGAGTCATCTCCCTAACTACGATCCTGGCCCAACAACGACCACCTGCAGACGTCTTCAACGAGCTCGAACCCTCGTTCCACGCAAGTATCACATACTTCTGTCCATTACATACCTGTATTCACTATCCCCAGTTGCACGCACCGACGCACATGAACAAGATCGTCTATATTGCACAAGCACTCCACAAGTTACGACATTCATTGAAGGCCGGCGCCCCTCCTCTCAACGTCAACAAGGTCAGCGGACGGATAACCTTATCCGAACACACCTTGACTTCTCCGCGCATGCTATCAGCACACCAGATTCCAACTTGGACCTACACGAGCTCGACGTACCTCAATCAATCGTTCTGAACTTGACATTTCCCCAACTATCGACGTCCCACAACATCGCACGTGTCCAACCCCTCGTCCACAACCGCTCTACAACATACCCAACTCCAAGATACATCCTTCGTGAGACTTCGAAGCACATAGACTTCCCCTACAACAACCCTAACAACCCCTTCCTACATTACCCATAGATTGTCCACCGACAAACCACCGAATTCAAGTGAGTCGCGCCGACTTGGACATCCTGCAACTCTTATGCAACCTGAAACTCCCAGCTTCGTGCTCTACACCCCTGTTTGTACAGGACCAGCAGATTCAGTCAGACAGTTAAGCCGATGTCGTATTCCAGTCAGCATTTTAACCGTCATTGTCGTCATACATTCGCTAACCTCGTTTCCACAACATTCCAGCGGAACTTCTTCGTGACACCGCCCTACAACGAACAAACTGAATATGCCGATACCCCAAAACAAACAGGCGCACGCAGACTTGCCTCAGATTGCCCCCGTACCACGACAGGTATGACCGCTCTTCCCGTTCGCAGTAGTATGTACTTAACATCTCACAACCCATCCCACCACACGCAAACAAAACCGTCAGGCCTATCACACGTACAACACGCTCTGCGATATCTAGAAGTTCAGGCACTCTTGGACTCGACGTACGCCCACAACATCCCACTCTCCATTACAAACTGACATAAAAACTCGCCTACTGCCGTCCGTCCTCCACCCGAACCCGTTGTAAACGAGCAACCAGATCCAAAACATCTGCTTCTCTCACACGATCAACTCCTCCCGTCCTCCTGAACCGACATCGAACAACCTGCCTTTTGACCATACCATCATGATCCAGAACAGCCACGTGACGTCCTACATCATGGACGACAACACTCTTGGTCCTCCCCAAACTTCTTTCGTCCACATCGTGTTTACGACAACAATCCCAACGCTACACGCACCCTCTTGACCAGTCTTCAGCATGTCATAAAGAACTGGCTGTTATGTAACGCCTCAGTATCAGTATTCACGACACCATCGCTGACGACGACACGACAGCCTACATCCCGTAGCAGATCGCTGTCCTAAAGCACGCTATGGAGCAAATTGTCGACGATCCCTACCACGATCCGCTCAAACGTCCTCCAAATATGGCCATCCCCAAGTCCTTCAATATGAAAGTCGAACGCCATCTCGACTTCACCAATCACCCCGCCAGCCGCAAAACCACTCGGAGGACGACAACAACATCGAGCAGTTCGCGCACGCCGGTCCGAAGTCTTCATCCGTCAACATGCCTCCGTCTCTATCAACCAACAGTCCGTCCACCACAAACCTATCGCATTCAACTCATGTCACCGCACCCTTCCACATTTGATCGCTGACACCTTCTCTTCCAAAGCCTCAGACGTCTCAACGACGGAAAATGCACCACCAACGCGGTTCACGACCTCGACAGGTCCCATCTGAAGAACACGACCACAACCTCAACGCGCACGTTGCCAAAGTTCTCCTTCCGCCAGAGCTCCGGGGGCCAGCCATGCCGCACGCTCCTTTCTCGATGACTCATACCTCCCTCACCCGACTCCTCAACAGTTCTTCTTCCACCCGATGGCTCGTCCCCAAAGCTTCACCAATACCGCCGTCACCACCGTCGAGACTACTTACCTTCAACTTCGTCTTATCACGATACTCAACAACGTTCACGTCT
This sequence comes from Lentinus tigrinus ALCF2SS1-7, assembly GCF_003813185.1. Lineage (NCBI taxonomy): Eukaryota > Fungi > Basidiomycota > Agaricomycetes > Polyporales > Polyporaceae > Lentinus > Lentinus tigrinus. The sequence goes on from NW_027137945.1 coordinate 130,019, forward strand.
ACTACCACAACTCCCTTTCGAACTCGCAGGACGATCTCATCCAATTCGTCTACGCTGAAGACGGCACGGACAACACTTTCCTTGAGTCACTTTCACTCCGAACCCTACCCACCCCGACCGTGACCATCACGTACATCGCACAATCCCTACGAACGATTTATGCCATGGAATCTTCGAGCTGGGCTTGCATGACAGCTCCCTAGAACTTCAGACGAACCTTCATCAGCACCTCGCTCAGCTCTCTGGGGACCCTCACCTGCTCCGCTCTTGAATCTTCCCCCGTATCAACGCTTCCGCTCCCCGCTATCCCCCCCTTCAGACCACAGCCCATTATCCCGAACGCGATGCAGACCTTCCGCATCGACTGGAGAAGGCGAATCAACCTCGAACTATCCTATACCATTGACCCCATACACGAACCCTCCAGCCGATCGATCATCGTCCGCGGCAAAAGCTACCTCGAAGCAACCACGAGAGAACGCAACGCTGCTCTTCCACACACATGTTCGCCCTACGTCCGCCACTCGGAAGGTCCTCGAGCTATACCTCTTGAAGCGCGGAACATTCGGCCGAGTTCTCCGAGTGGTCGACCCGAAGTTCGACCAGGAGCTCGCTCAGCTCTCGAAAGACCGCCACTTGCTCCGCTCTTGGATCTTCCCCCGTATCAACCCTCCCGCTCCCCACTATTCCCCCCTTCACACCGCAGCCTGTTATCCCGGACGTGATGCAGACCTTCCGCATCGACTGGAGAACGCGAATCAAGCCCGAACCATCATATACCATCGACCCCACCCGCAAACCCTCCAGCCGGTCGATCATCGTCCGCAGCAAAAGCTACCTCCAAGCAACCACGAGAAAACGCAACCCTGCTCTTCCACAAGCCTGGTCTTCCACATCCATCTTCGCCCTACGTCCGCCACTCCGACAGTCCTCGGGCTATACCACTCCAATCGCCAGACATTCAAGTGGATTCTGCAAGACATCGAGCCGAACCTCAACCAATCCGTCGCCCACCCTCCGAAGACGCGCCGTACTCTTACTGCCCAGTCCGTCCAAGAACATGCGACGCACATCACGCTCAACACATTCCACCACTACGGCCGTGCATCACATAAGAACTCCACGCTCCACGCCCCACATCTCAAGGAGATCGTTCACTTCGACAGGCACATCAAGACTTCACCACTACCCATCTACCTGGAACCCGAGATCGCGATCCACGTAATGCACGCGAACAACCCGCAGCACGAGCTCCTCGCTACGTACTCTCCCTATTCCCATGAAGATCTGATATACATCCCACATCCGTCCTCGACAATCATCAGAGACGACGGCGACTTCGTATAACCGTTCTTCCCCTCCCCCGACGAAGCGGTCAAACTGAACCTCCACGTCATATCGCCTTACCTCCTCCGTCTAGAACTCAACCGTACCCAGATCATCGATAGCAAGTTCAACCTGACCTACATTGCGAACCGAATCGGACAGAACTTCAAGACGCACTTGTTTGTCGTCTGAAATGAAGACGACCCCGAGAACCTTATCGTTAGTTCTCACGTCGTCCCCGCCCCAGACAAGGGAACCTCGCCCAAGTTGATTCCTGCGCCAACCCCACAACACGATCCCAAACTCGGTCGGTCTGCGCGACGTCCCCCGCATCCACCGTACCTTGTTGTTCTCACACAACACGATCACCACCTCGCACCTCCTCGGCCCACACTTACATCGCCAGTTCATCCCACCTCGCTTCGCTTAATTCCGTTCTCACATGCACCATCGTCGACGAGAGAGCCTTCTCATACCAAACCCGCAATTAGAATCCACCATCGCCAGTGTACTCGCCGACCTTCCGCGCTCTGAACCTCTCGTCGCCTACACACTCGTCGCGTCATCCATGTACTCTTCAACCACACGCACCCTACGTACTTCGTCGCAACACTCCTCTACCTCGTCACTACCCCTCCAATGTCACCATTCCCTACCGACCGTCGACAATCCTACCCAATACGAACTCTATCGGCCCCACCCCCCCGCACACAACATACTCGTCTCCAAAACCGCCCAGATACACAGTACTCAAACTCACGACCAAGCTCACGTACCGAATCCGACGTAATCCCATACTGCTAACACTTATAACATCCCAGATCTCCTCCCGAACGCTACTAACAACCACAGCAAACAACCCGAAGACGACCCACACCGCGCAGAAGACATGACGCGTGCACGCCGAGTGTCTCCCGTCACGTGACCGCGAAGAAGCATGGTTAGACGCCCACAGCTCCCTCGCAACCTTCGACTACTACATACATCCTCACGCCGCCACAATGCCCCACAACAACACCCGACGTTTCCTCAAAGTCAGTACCGAACCTTCGCCCTCCTGCTTCCACCAAACCCTTTCCGCGCAGGTACTGTACGCGATCACAAGACGACCCAAAAACGGCCAACCAACCATCAAATGGACTCACCTCACCGCCGTCTGTACCATCAATCCCACCTATAACCCACGTACTAACCTAACATACACCTTAGACACTTCAGACGAAGTTCAACTGCCAAATCAACCACGTCGATCACAACAAATACAAGGTGATTCCCCCCGCACCCGGCGATCCTAAGTGGCCGTTCCCACAAGGAACGATCCATATATACAAGGTTCGTCTCCGACATCCCACCCTTTCGTACTCATTTCATCGACCTCTTGAACGTCATGAACGTCACACAGCCGCAAAACGGCACTTGCAACGCGCAAGAGATCTCCCGGTACGCTCCGTTCGCGTCCCCAGACCACTCAGACCCACTTAATATTCCACAGTCTCAGACGTGTCTTCCACGACGTGTTCGGTTGGAGTCCTGACACGTTCAACAAATAGACGCTACCCTCCCCCGCCACCCATCTTTCCGTCTTCTTGCATTACACCCGTACCTCGTTGTCGCAAATTTTCGCTTTACTGCTCCCGGCGCTCTCGTCTTGACCATCTGCTCGCTCCCGATACGCTATCGTACTATGTATTAACCATCCTCGACTCAAATACATCCTGCTCCCTAACCACCCGTCGTAAAGTCCGCAATCTCGACCTCCAAATATCACCAACCAAAACTGTCCAGCCCCGGCGCCTGTCGCCACGTGCCCACGCTCGCGGCCAGGTCTGCCCGGAGGGGCGCTGCCTTTATCTGTACTAGTTTCGCACCCGTGGCTTTGCCACTCCGGGAGGATGTTTCGCCTTCGGCTCAACGCTACATATGCGTATCGTGGGTTTCGCCTTTGGCTCAGCGCTAGCCTAGCATATGCACATCATGAACTTCACTTTCGACTTTATGTCGAATAAAATGATGAATGTATAAGTTATAGTGTTGAATCCTGCCCCAGTAGCCCGGCGTTAAGCCTCATCAGCTCTTCCCGTTGGCCATCAGCCCGTCGCATTAGCCTGTACCTGTTAGCCATATCCTGATGCATGCCCGTCCTGT